>NW_024872759.1:567861-662305 GCF_018340385.1 Cyprinus carpio
TCTTTCACCGATGGATGAATCCCAGGTAGGGTGAACGAAAACTGCCTTCCCTGAAGTGGTCAACCAAGCAGGGTATATTCTTGGATGTTGAGCAGAATTATTCCTGGGTCCGAAAGGGAATCGCCCCCTTTAACGTGCTTTTACCTTTCAACTGTGATATGACGAAGGGCCACTTTGGATCGCTCAGTGGGAAATAAGTTCGGCTGCATCTCCAGGACCACGACCGAACATTGCAGGAGAAATCCGCTGCATTCCTCCGCCGAACCAGAGAAGGGCCCTGGTATGGACATGGGACTGGAGGGCACTGAAGGTGAAGAAGTGGTGGTGTCGTTCCCGAAAGTGCCCGCTGGTGGTGAAGGTGATGGAGGGACGTTGAGTGTGTGCCGCAAGGCGTCTACGAGGTCCTGGAAGGGGTCGGATGGCTCATGCTTGTGTCAGTCAGTTTTATGGTCCCGGTCCTTCTGGTTACAATACAGATGGGGCGGAGACAGAAGATCACAGATAAGGTAGTATTTATTGACAGAAGCAGAGCAGGTATGGTAAACAGTGTTATTGCGGTGATGGTTGAGAGAGAGTAATCTGAATACTGTCCTTATGATGATATTGGGTGAAGGTCCTGGAAGCAGCAGAGGAGTTGAGACGTTGAGGGTTGGAGACACACACACACACTCACGGTTGACACAGGAGGTAACTGGGAATCTTGGGAGACAGGTAAGTATAGCAGGTAGGTATCCTATGTGCGAAACGAGAGCGGACAGGGACTGTGTGCGTGTGAGTGTCGTTTAAGTGCTGGGTTGATGAGGTGCTGACCGAGTGGCAGGTGTGTGTGATCAATACTCAGGTGAGGGAGTGCGCTATGATTGGATGGGGTTGGAGCCTGGCGTGTCTGTGACAGTGTGAGTGCGCTATGATTGGATGGGGTTGGAGCCTGGCGCCATTGTTTTTAAAAAAAATGCATCATAGAAATGTTTCGTAGACCTTCAGTTGTCATGCTTTAAAATCCACTGGACAGACATAGGCCTATATTATTTGTACATTACAAATATTTGGATCGTCTCTTATTTTCTTAAAGAGTAAATACATCTTTTCTTCAAGAATAAACATTATAAATAAAGAATAAAAAAAGAACCTCTATTAGCCCTTATTTTCCATTTCTGAAGTTAATTTGCAACTCTAATGATGATGTGACTCCCCTGACAGTGGCACGTTCCTCAAAAAAAAAACCTTGTTAGAGCTATGTGAGCGATTAATAGATTTAAAAAAGAAAAAAAGTGTGTGCTTGTTTCCGAAATGGAAAACGAACACAGCTCGTAAAAAAATGATATGATGAAAAAAAAAAGTCATGCTTACATATTATTAATTGATAGAAATAATTTAAGAAATTAAAACCTTTTTTTAAATGCCATATTCAACTTGAATTTAAATAATATTAAACTGACTTTAAAATCTTAAGAAGTTTATAAGTTGTAACGGTAAAATGTCACAGTGCATGTTAAAATGCCTAAATGAACTTACCTTGTGTAGTATCTGAAGACCTTGATTGCATCTTAGCATAAAACTAACAATATATTTTGACTTTTTTTTTTAATGAACAATTCCTATATATAATATGTGACAGCAAACCTTTATATCAAACATTTTGAAATTGGTCCACAGGTGAGCATCGCGCGGGAGGCAGGATAAAAATTATAGCTACACGAAACTTGTAAATAGTTAACAGCATAGCCTAGATTAGGCCCATACTCAGTTTCCTAAGTATATAATGTAAATTTGTTAACCCACAATAACACATTTTAACTGATTAATTGCATATTTTTGTCTGCTGCATTTTTTTTAAACATGCAAAAAAATTAATTAAATTTGTGAGAGTTGCATTTTATTACATTCAGAAATAATAACGGCTGGCCTAATAATTTTATAATGTACCAACAGGATATTTTTAGTTCTCTTTCACTTTACAACAAATCCTTTTAAATTCAACAAATTTATCAGAACAGAACAAGAATTACAAATATATAATTCTAATGGATAAATATAATTGCAGTATATAATAATATAGGCTTATAAACAAAAACAACAACAAAAAAATAATAATTAAAAATAATTTAAAGCGATACAAAGGCCTAAGGTAAGGTTGGGCTTATCTCTCTCATTCGGGAAAAATCCAAACATGTTGCCCATTTGAAGCTAAACTCTTATTCATTAGGTAAAATAGGCTTTGGATTTCACACGTGTTTCAGTATCTATGCAAAAAAAAAAAAAATCATAATGAGCAAAAATAAGTGGCCCGCTGCTGCGCGAATGGCTCGGTGAACGACTGCTGTTTCCAGATGTGGCGAGTGAGGCACCAGCACGATCAAAGTCACAATTCACAATTTTTGGTCACACAGTAAAGGCATAATTAAAAATTGCAAAGTGTTAGCAGTTTTAATAATCAAGAATAATAACAGAGTGAATAAGAATTATTTGTAAATGCTGGACCGTTCTCATTTCGCTCTGCAAATGTACTATGAAGATTATTTTATATATATATAATATATATATATATCTATATAATATATATATTATATATATATATATATATTTATATATATATATATATTTTAACCAAGAACGAACCGAAATGAAAACATTTAGCTTTTACTCCATATATATATATATATATATATATATATATATATAATTATATATATATAGGCGTATATATGTAATAACTGTTTAATAACAATAGCATGCGTTTGGTCTTTCTTTAAATTTTGATGAGTAGACTGTAGCCTAAGACTATCCTATTTTTTTAATGGCTTTTAAGGATGTTATAATGTATATATTATAATGTTATTGTTGTTTTACGTCTTCCTTTCATTTTACAATTACATTCAGTTCGCAATTCCGTCCCTTTGCGCCACCTGGTGGTAGTTTCGCGAATGATTTTAACATGCAACTGACTTGCAGTTAACACCGCGGCCCTGCGGTGGCGGTAAGCGCGGCGGTAATACCCATTTTGGTTGTCAACCTACTGTAGCTTCATGATTTTATTTCTCTTCTCTTTACTGCTTAAGCTTTTAACCCTTTTTCCTATGCCAACTGTACGCCGCGCGTGTGTATGTATTGTTAGACTCTAGTTTAAGTGTTTATGTAGTTAATAAAGGTCTTACTTGTATCACACTTGAGGTTGATCATTGTTTGCTCATAACTGAAGTCCCTAGTCATGCAGATTTTTGCTACATGCTCTAAATAGCTTTGTATAGTAAGAAAGTTATTTTCCTTAACCAGGAAATTAACGAGAATTGACAGACAGTTGACACTGAGAGGTCAAGTAAATAATTACAGCGGATCTAAATATTTATAATTAATCATATCTAGTTATGATTGATTATTCATATTTCCCCTTTGAGCTGATTCGCTACACTATTTAATCAAAGAAACCTGAAAAAATTCTACTTTGCTGTTTTTCAACACAATAATATTTTTTTTTTTGAGCAGCAAATCAGAATATTAGAATTATTTCTGAAGGATCATGTGACTGGAGTATTGATGCTAAAAAGTCAGCTTTAAAATCACAGAAATAATTTACATTTTATATATTTTCAAATAGAAAAGTCACTTTAAACTGTAAAAATTTCAAAATGTTACTGTTTTTGTTACTGTTACTGTTCTGTATTTGGATCAAATAAATGCAGACTTGGTGAACAGAAGAGACTTCTTTAAAAAACATCTCGGTTACGTATGGTACCCCCTGTTCCCTTTCAGTTGGTTGCTCTCGATGTCACGTTAGTGACCAACGAATTGGGATAACGCTTCGATAGACAAATCTACTATTTTGAGTGTAAACTAAATGAGCTGATGGACATTGGCAATGCAATTATTGCATCCAGCTGCCGCTGATCACAGCGTGAGTATAATAAGGCAACAGGTTGCAATGCATACCAGGTTTTCGCTGAGGAAACAAGCCGGGTGACCTGGCCGCTCACTGGTGGAGCCTGTCCTCCACCAAAAAAAAACACCATATAGGTCATTTGTGCAAGCACCCTTATTACGACCTATATTTACGTTTTAAAAGTTAAGCGGCCTCTAGCGGGCGTAAAAATAATGACAGTATCGCGTTGCATCTGTCGTCATGAAATGACGTATAACGTCATTACCAATCAAAACGCACGTTTATTTAAATGCAATGTGTGGACTTTTTACCACCGATGTCACAGTAATTCGTAACATATTTTACTAGGTGGCTTATTCGTTGGAATGACCACACCTAACCCCACCCCCTAAACCTATCCCTCACAGAAATCATGCTAAATTATGATTTATTGAGCATTTACATTTTACGTGCACGTCCGTTCTCTGGGATCGAACCCATGATAGCATATCAAGGTATAACGCAATAATCTACCAGCTGAGCTACACAAAACGCAAATCACAGTGCAAATAAAAGAGTACAAAAACATTAATATGAAAACGACCTTTTGCCGATAGGGGTGCAATTGTAGTATACGCTCTGATGGGTCGTATTTCAGGGATTTGGACAAACGACCTATACGAGCATATTAGTTGGAGGACAGGTTGCACTGGTGGTACAGCAGCTGTAGTGATGGGACGTGAGGTCCTCCGTTCCCTCCTTCGGGAACGAGGGTTACCATACGTAACCGAGACGTTCCCTTTCAGTTGGTCACGCTCGACGTCCAACGGTGACCGACAAATTGGGATCCCCACCAAAGCACCATGGGGTGCTGCCCCTTCCAGTGCCCTGTGCGAGATGCCTGCGCCCCATTTGGTGTAGGCCCCGGCTTGGAACAATAGTTCCACTCACCATTGTCCAAAGCACTACCTCACTGGGTGAGATTGGATAACACTGAGAAAACATACCTGTTCCACTTGGACAGGGGATGCTGCGGAAGCCCCCCATCCATGCCCGAAGGAGTCTTCGGGAGCAAATAAACATATAGCATCCATTTAGGTGTATATGGAGAAATTGCAGAGGCAAGTTGAGTGAGCTCGCAACCTGAACGGGCAGGGCACACATCCTGTGCCTGATAAGCCCAGGGTGATGGCATCCACAATCCAGATGGCCATTCTCTGCTTAGAGACAGCATTCCCCTTCTGCCGGCCTCCGTAACAGACAAAGAGCTGGTCTGAGGTCCTGAAGCTTTTTGTCCAGTCTACGCAGCATCTTAATGCTCGGACAGGACAGAGCAAAAGCCAGGGCTGGGGTCTGTCTCCTCCGGGGGCAGCCCTTGCAGGTTTCACCACTTGGTCTTTGAAAGGTGTAGTGGGAACCTTAGGCACGTAGCCGGGCCGTGGCCTCAGGATTACTTGGGAGTCAGCCAGCCCCAAACTCTAGGCACAAATCGTGGACCGAAAATGCGTGCAGGTCCCCCTACCCTCTTGATGGAGGCCAATGCAACCAGGAGCAGAGTTTTCAATGAAAGAAACTTTAGCTCAACTGAATGCAAAGGCTTAAATGGGCCCTGCTGTAGTGATTTTAGCACTAGAGTCAGGTCCCAAGAGGGTATAGATGGGGCTGGGAAGGATTTAACCTCCTTGCCCTCTAAGGAACCTGATGATGATGGTCATGCTTACCCAAAAACTTCCCATTCACAGGGTCATGGTATGCAGCAATAGCAGCAACCTGGACTTTTGAGGTTGGAGGGACACAGCCTTCAATCCAGCCCTTGCTGCAGAAATGAAAAGCAAGACTGCAATCAGGCACTCTCCAGGGGGTCTTCTCGGCGAGAAGAACACCACTCGACGAACAGGTTCCACTTCAAAGTGTACACAACGGTCGCTGTGTTGTCCATTTGGACCAGCACGTGCTTGCCTCGTAAGCGCCCTTTGAGACGTTTAAGGCAAGGCGCACTGCTAACAACTCTAGGCAATTGATGTGCCAATGCAGCTGCAGGCCCGTCCAAACCCCTGAGACTGCATGCCCATTGTACGTAACCCTCCAGCTGGTGGTGGTGGCATCCGTGTAATCCACAGTATGCCTGGAGACCTGTTCTAGGGGCACCCCTGCCCGGAGCAACATAAGATCTGACCACGGGGTGAAGGTTTGGCGACAGGCCGGTGTAACTTGGACCCAGTGAGTGCCACACTTCCACGTCCACCTTGGGACTCGGCCATAAAGTCAGTGCTGGAGCGCTCCGCGGCCCGCCACTCATGCCCTACCCTCTCTGCAGCCCGGGAAAGCATAGGAGTCATCTCCGGATCCTATTCAGGCTTTGCCACCACCCCATCACAACCCACTCAACACTAGATCAACCACCGCTGAACTGCCGTCTAGCCAACACACGAAGCTTCCGAGAACGTGCTGAACTCATAGTTCGCATCTAGACACAGCTTGAGCAGAACAATACTAAAGCTCGGCTCCGAAGCGAAAAGCTGGTATGCATTGCACCCTGCTGCCTTATTATACTCACGCTGTGATCAGCGGCAGCTGGATGCAATAATTGCATGCCAATGTGCATTGGCTTGTTTAGTCAAAGTACATTGGTCTATCGAATCGCTCTATCCCAATTCGTCTGTCACCAATGAGACGTTGAGAGTGACTGACTGAAAGGGAACGTTAAAAATCTTACTGTTAAAAAACTTTTGACTGGTAGTGTAAGTTAGCCTTTACAGATGGTAGACAACCAAAATGGGTACTACCGCCGCGCGTACAAGTCAGTCGCGTGTTAAATTCATTCGCGAAACTGCCGCCAGGTGGCGCAAAGGGACGGATTGCGAACTGAATGTAATTGTAAAATGAGATAAAAGGAGGAGGTAAAACAACAATAACATTATGATATAACATTGTACCATCTTTAAAAACCATTAAAAAATGTACAGTGAGTTAATTTCAAAATGTAGGATAGTCTTAGGCTACAGTCTACTCATCAAAAATTAAAAGAAGACCTTTACACAAAGGTTCTTATGCTTGCTATTGTTATTAAACAGTCATTAAATATAAGGCCTATATATACGGATAAAAAGCTAAATGTTTTCATTTCGGTTCATTCTTGGTTTAAAAAAAAATCCTTCAGGTTCCATTTGCAGATCGAAATGAGAACGGTCCAGCATTTAGCAATAATTATTATTAGTTCTGTTACTATTCTTGATTTTTCAAACTGCTAACACTTTGCATTTTTGAATTATGCCTTTACTGTGTGACCAAAAATTTAGTATTTTCTGTTTCAGCTGTTTGATCGAGCTGGTGCCTCACGCACATTCATTGGAAACAGTAGCCGTTCACCATGTCATTCGGCGCAAGCAGCGGTCCACTTTGGCATATTTTTGCTAATTTATGTTTTTTTTTTTTTTTTTTCGTTGATACTGAAACATGCGTGAACTACAAAGCCTATTTCACCTAATGAATAATAGTTAAGCTTGAAATAGGCAACATCACGAATATGGAAACGTTTGGATTTCTCCCGAATGAAAGCCCAACCTTACCTTATGGTTCGCTTTAAATTATTATTCATTTATTTTTTTTGTTTGTTTATAGCTAAGCCTATATTATTATTATATACTGCAATTTTTATTTATCCATTAGAATTAAATATTTTTAATTCTTGTTCTGTTCTGATAAATTTGTTAAATTTAAAGGATTTGTTGTAAAGTGAAGGGAACTAAAAATATCCTGTTGGCACATTATAACATTATTAGGCCTGCCGTTATTATTTCTGAATGTAATAAAATGCAACTTATACATTACTTATATTATTTTTTTTTTTTTCCTCTCACAAACTTAATTTTTAGCCTTTTTTAAATAAATGTTGCAGCAAAAAATAAATAAATCGGTTAAAATTTGTTACTGTGGGTTAACAGTAATTATAATTATTATATACTTAGGAACAGAGTCTGGGCCTAATCTAGGCTATCCAGGGTTTTTTATTTTTTTATTTTAATTGCATCTGAAAATGACTTTGTGCAGCACATTCACTTCGCACGCTCAACCTGCCTCGCGCGTTGCTCAGCTGTGGACGATTTTCAAAATGTTTGATATAAAGGTTGATGTCCCATTTTATACAGGAATTGTTCATTTAAAAAAATGTTTAATATAAAGGTTGATGTCGTTAGTCTAAATGAACTTGTTAACAATATAATTAGAACGATTTAACATGCACTGTGACATTTTTACCCTTTTTAACTTATAAACTCTTTGAGATTTTAAAGTCAGTTTAATAGTATTGAAGTTCAAGTTTTAAAAAAAAAAAGGATTAATATGCAAAATGTCAATATTCTCATATATTAGGCCTATATTTTAATTTATATTTTAAAATTCCTTTAATAAAACAACATGCATTTTTGTTATTCGTTACCTGTCCTTTATTTTGACAGACATCTTCTTGGGAAAATATATTTGTCTGTACACTGATTAAGAAATTGTTGCGTGTTTTATAAATTATTTTCTTTATTTTAGTAAATAGTGAGGCACTGTATAATTTCGTTCCCATTATTTAGGCCTAATTAA
Source organism: Cyprinus carpio (assembly GCF_018340385.1). NCBI lineage: Eukaryota > Metazoa > Chordata > Actinopteri > Cypriniformes > Cyprinidae > Cyprinus > Cyprinus carpio. Next base: position 576,308 of record NW_024872759.1, read on the forward strand.
AACCAGGAACGAATAAATTAAACCTGCACGATTTAGCTAAATCATTGAAAGTCTAAAGAATGGACGGTTTAATAAAACGTTCTCATTTTTAAACTCAAGTTCTCTCATTATAATCAACAAAATACACACGATGTAAATAAGAGCTTCATTAATTGACAACTTCAGTGATTTTAAAGGGAGCCTTCTTTACTTGCTTTCATATAATTTAAGTAAAAAAAATAAAATTTTAGCCGCATTTAAATGCAGGTGTTTAAATTTGTCTGCGTGCAAGATTTGTGCGGCGCGAGTGATGCTGAGTGCACGCGCAGCATTTATTCTTATTTGTTTTATCTTCATTACAACTCTTGTTTGGTTTTATTTTGGATAATTGCATGTAAAAAATAATTTACGTTGTAATGCATATGCAAAATGTGAATTATTATTCATATTCCAGTGTTTTGTGCGAAAATTATTAATGCGCATGCAGGACGGGGAGGCGCCCTCTAGATCACTTGAATTATTTCCTTATAATGAATTAACTTAAAATTGTGGTGTCTCACATACATGAGAAATATATCAGCAGAAAGCTTGAAATGTCTTTTAAACGAATCAATTCAGAACGAAAGCATTATGTAATCTGTGAAGGTTGTATTTCTCTTTAAAGGCGAATCCATGTGGATAAAGTCAGCACTGTGAATTTCATCTTGCAGCCGACAAGGAAAAAATTTGTTTATTAATAAATAATTAAAATGTCTCCTTTTTTTACAATTATTGGGCTACTTCTGCCTGTGCTTTGTGGCAAACTTAATGCATGTGCTTGAGCGCAGAATATATTAAGGCTCATTATGGATTATAGATATAAATTTAATATAAACCTGCGATTAGTTGAATAATGACAAGTGAAACGACTAGTAACTAGAAAAATCTTACGTGGGGGCAGACCTATTAAATACCCTCTAGACATATCTGTTAAAGATTTTAAAGCATTTTATACGCGTTTGCATAAATTCTTCTTTCAGAACGGTCTGTAATGGAGAGATGCTTTAACACTGTTTTTTCCTCTGAAACACAAAAACGAAAATTGAAATAAAATTGATATTTTATGTTTTGAGAATGGCCAACCCTTCTCTGCAGATATTGTTGCTACTGGTTTGTGCATTGTAAATAGGCTACAAAAAAATAAATTAATTAATAATAATAATAATAATGTCTCCAAAAACTCCAAAAATGTTTTTGTCATGTCTGTAACGCATGTGTATTCCCAAATCTAAAAAAGCCTATAAAACATCATAGACGGATCATACTGATGTCTGGACTCTGTTTGGGATTTAGAAAAACATAAAGAGATGGCTCAATATATTGGTTATGAAAAGGCTATATTCTGTGAGAATTTATATTTCATAGTCTAAAAAAATATTTAGACGAAACAAAATAAAATTAACGCAACAGTTTGCGAATTTATTTATTTTTTTTTTTTTATTTATTTATTTATTTATTTTAGTTAAGGCAACTACCTCTGAAATTAAGTTATAATAACCAATAAACTATATTGCGCTATACATTAGTCAACACTAGAAGTTGATCAAAACCTTTCTTCAAAGTTGCCCCAAAAACCAAAATGACGAGGCAATCGTCCTATCTAAACCTGTTCTGCAAGTTTGATACCCTCATAAGACACTGTCCATATGAAAGACCAAGAGATTCACACCTTTATCTCGACCCCCACAAGCTATACAGAACTACCCCCCAGCCCCCTCCAGCTGAACTGAATTTGGTCTGTTTTTTGGCTGAGAGGAACGGTGTGTTGTCATGTTACTGGGGTGAAACATGCCTGCACTCACAGCAGACCTACTCTTTTTATTCATTATTTTCCCGCAGCCCATATTATTATTATCACTAGACCAAAATAATAACAAATTATCAATTGATAATTAATCATTATTTTACGAAAATCATTGTTATTTGTGAACGTAGCGTTTGCGGAAGGCTTTAAGACCAAGCGGAGTCCTCCATCAGCTGCTCCCGCTTCACAGCGCGCGGGACTCGCGCTAACTGCACCCAGCTTCAAAGTCCGCAAGTTTTGATTTAACTAAATCAATTTGAGTGAATACAACTTACTGATCATGAGCCCAACATTTAGCAAGACAGAAAAACTTTCAGTCTACCTGAAGGAAGATGTATTTCATTGTAAGTTAATGCTGTTATATAGAGAGTTAGAGATGAGAGAGAGAGAGAGAGAGAGAAAAAAAAAAAAATTAAAAAAAAAACATGTTGGCTATTCCTAAACTTGGACCTCATTATATTGAAGTACAAATCCAAACACCAGAAGCAACCTACACTCTCTCAGTGTTCTTTCATTGAAAAGTATGTTTTTTTGTTTATTCACAGGCTATATGGTTGAAATAATATTTTAGTTCAAAACTTTAAGTGCCATTGTTTAAAAAAAAATGCTTTATTGGCTAACGTTTCACAGACCTTCAGTTGTTATGCTTTAAAATCCCATACCATTTGTAATTTCACAGTATTTTCACCTCCTAAATCACTAACCTTTAAAAGTCACAATTCTATAATGGTCAAATTTACTCAGGCCGATGGCACTTTTAATGACATTATTTTTTTATTTTATTTTTTTTTATTATTATTTTTTTTTTTTTGAATAATTGTAGCCTACATAAATAGGTGAAGCAAAACAAATATGAATAATATTTGGATTGTCCCTTATTTTTTCCCTTATTTTTCTACAAGAATAAACATGATAACATATTATTAATTCATAGAAATAATTTAAGCATTTAAAACCTGATAACATATTATTAATTCATAGAAATAATTTAAGCAATTAAAACCTGATAACATTATTAATTCATAGAAATAATTTAAGCAATTAAATCCTTTTTTTTTTTTAACTTGAACTTCAATACTATTAAAACTGACTTTAAATCTCAAGGAGTTTTATAAGTTAAAAAGGGTAAAAATGTCACAGTCCATGTTAAATAGTTCTAATTATATTGTTAACAAGTTCATTTAGACTAACAATATAATTCAATTTTTTTTTTTTTTTTTTTTTTAAATGAACAATTCCTGTATAAAATGGGACATCAACCTTTATATCAAACATTTTGAAATCGTCCACAGCTGAGCAACGCGCGAGGAAGGTTGAGCGTGCGAAGTGAATTTGCTGCACAAAGTCATTTTCAGATGCAATGAAAAAAATAAATAAATAAAAAAACCCTGGATAGCCTAGATTAGGCCCAGACTCTGTTCCTAAGTATATGATAATTATAATTACTGTTAACCCACAGTAACAAATTTTAATGTATGAAATGCTTTAAAAGCTTTAACAGAGATGTCTAGAGGGTATTTAATAGGTCTGCCCCCCACATAAGATTTTTCTAGTTACTAGTCCTTCATTTGTCATTATTCAACTAATCAGAGGTTTATATTAAATTTACAACTATAATCCATAATGAACCTTAATATATTCTGCGCTCAAGCACATGCATTAAGTTTGCCACAAAGCACAGGCAGAAGTAGCCCAATAATTGTAAAAAAGGAGACATTTTAATTATTTATTAATAAACAAATGTTTTCTTGTCGGCTGCAAGATGAAATTCACAGTGCTGACTTTATCCACATGGACTCGCCTTTAAAGAGAAATACAACCTTCACAGATTACATAATGCTTTCGTTTTGAATTGATTCGTTTGAAAGACATTTCAAGCTTTCTGTAGATATATTTCTAATGTGTGTTTGTCTACATGGTTTTGAGTTAATTCATTATCAGGAAATAAAGTCAAGTGATCTAGAGGGCGCCTCCCTGTCCTGCATGCGCATTAATAATTTATTATTCAAACTTGAATATGAATAATAATAATTCACATTTTGCATATGCATTACAACGTAAATTATTTTTTACATGCAATTATCCAAAATAAAACCAAACAAGATTTGTAATGAAGATAAAACAAAATAAGAATAAATTCTGCGCGTGCACTCAGCATGACTCGCAGTGCACTCAGCGTGCACGCAGACAAATTTACACACCTGCATTTAAATGCGGCTGCAATTTTTATTTTTTTACTTAAATTATATGAAAGCAAGTAAAGAAGGCTACCTTTAAAATCACTGAAGTTGTCAATTAATGAAGCTCTTATTTACATTGTGTGTATTTTGTTGATTATAATGAGAGAACTTGAGTTTAAACATGAGAACGTTTTATTAATCCGTCCATTCTTTAGACTTTCAATGATTTAGCTAAATCGTGCAGGTTTAATTTATTCGTTTCTTGTTGTAATTAGGCCTAAATAATGGGAACGAACTTATACAGTGCCTCACGTTTTACTAAAATAAAGAAAATAATTTATAAAACACGCAACAATTTCTTAATCAGTGTACAGACAAATATATTTTCCCAAGAAGTTGTCTGTCAAAATAAAGGACAGGTAACGAATAACAAAAATGCATGTTGTTTTATTAAAGGAATTTTAAAATATAAATTAAAATATAGGCCTAATATGTGAGAATATTGACATTTTGCATATAAATCCATGTAGCCAAGCTCACTAAAATAGGCTACCACTTTTAATGCTCTGATGCAAAGTAAACCACAATTTATTTTGAGTAATATAACACATAATTCATATTATATAAATAATACTGCACACCTATTAAATGTGTCAAATCTAAAATATGGTGTAATACTTTGTAGCTTAGAGAAAATATAAGCACAGGCACAGGCTTGACATTTATCCTGCTTGAATTCGTTCTAAGAAATGCACATAACTTCATAATTACCAAACTTTCATCTGTGAATATTAAATATTTTAACTATAGTGTTTTTTCTTTCATTTCCCTGACTGCAGCCTTCAAATGTAACACATCAGCGAGGCAAAGCTGTCGTCTATTTGCGAAAATGTGCTTTGATGCGCTTGTTTGAAAACTTGTGATTAAAGCGCCATTCAGCGGTCAAAAGCTGCAAATGCACTTTGCAGACGCCGCGGCGGCGGTACGACGAGCGGCGGTAGAAGCGTTTTGGATGTCCACCTACTGTAGTAAAATTAAATATATTAATATTAATAAGGTGAGTCTGAGATGTTTATTTGACAGTGATTTCAATTTTCTTGTTTGTATGAAGGCTAAATACAAATAAAAGTGAACATTCATTTATCTGTGCTGTTTTTTCTCCTCTAAAATATTATATAGTTTTATATGGGGAGGTTTCATAGACTTGGCAAATCCATTTTTCATAAGTTTGTAGGTACATACAGGTTGTGGGTGTTCTTGGCAGTTTTTATGAGGCTTTTTTTTTATAGTGTTCATATCAATATCAGAATTATTATCGCATCGATCGAAATTAAGAAATATATCGTGAATATTGGCTATATCATCCAGCCCTATGCGCACTGTACATATGGTGTTCCATATGTACACTGTCTCTCGTGTACGCGTAAAAAATTACACTCATTGCGACTGTTGACGTAACACATATTCATTGCGACCAATTTAACAGATGCATCATTTTATGCCAAGTTTAGAACAGCTTGAACAACAAACACACAATAACAGTGAAATAATCAGCTAACTAATTAACTATCATCTAGCCCTCTATTAACTCATTCCCCGCCATTGACAAGTTATCTCGTCATTTAGAAGACAACGCTTCCCCTCCATTGATGAGTTTTTATGGCTTTCGTGTTTTCACTGTTATACACTCGGGGCATTATTACACATCTTCTGAACGAGTACCAAACCTCCTGAACAAAAAACTTGTGAAAAGGACGGAAAAACTAGCAATCTCTAATGTAAACAGATGCATATGATAAATAAAGCGATCATCAGCAATAGACAGCATATAAATGAAACCTGCATAATGTTATGGAGTAAAATGATGTTCCAGGAAGTGGAATATGGCTGTGCAGGCTTTGGAGGTGTTGATGGAAGCGATTTTACTGGATTTATGCTTTGATAATCGTACTGAATATTATCCAGATGTAGTTTTTGATTAAAATGTGATTTTCTCACCTTTTTGCTCAAAATTATAATTTTTTATGAAACCTACCTATATTCAGGTGTTGATAAAAAAGAATGCTTTAAACTAGAATGAATCTTAACTTTATTTTTTTAAAGTAGAGGCTTTGATCTTTATTTTGATGTAATACATATTCAAATATTCATACAGAAAAAAGATACTGTAGGCCATCAAATTTTTAGTGAAAATCATGAAAATCGCTGGCAAACTTTTTAAAAAAATGCTGGTGGGGAAAGAGGTTTAAACATTAAGAAATTATCTCATCAACCCTTTAGCTTACTCAGTAGAGCTACATTCTTTGTTGCGCCGTAAGTTTTTGTCAAATTAATAAGTAATATTATGTGACTTTGTAAAATGGACTGTCCTAAATTGTTGCTATAATAGCATTATATTAATGCTAGAAAGCCTATGCACTCCTATTTTTTATTATTATAACTATTATATGGCATAAGTAAAATATATTTTCACGTCCCCAAGTTGCTCAGCCATTAACTAGTGAACTGTTACAATTTATCACTGCCATGTGAATTTGGCTCGAGATGAAGTTGAGTGACATTTTGAGAATGGTATAAAGTAAAAGCAAATGTACAGAGTTAATGTTTCGCCATTTTAAACTGACAGAGTTGATTCTTTACAATAAAGAATATATTTAAATGTTTAACACAATGGTTTATAACAATATAATGCTGTTTAATTACTTGTAGTTTTTGTTCCATCTAGAGTCAGTGGTGGAGATCAGACTATTCAGATCATGGATGAAACAGAAACATCTGGAGATGAAGATTTCTTTCTAGGATGCAGTCACTTTGAGTAACACATTATAGCTTCTATGTTACTGATATTTATTGAAAAGAGTGAGAGGAAAAATTCACATTAATATCTCTCTGTTGTAGTCCAGTTCATCAGAAGAGATCAGAACCAAAGTTCAGCTGTGTGTCTGTGAAGAGTGACACATCTATGATTCAGCCATTAGAATTCAGCGGAGATACATGGCCTGCTCTCAGGTATAACATTTTCTGTAAGAGATATGATTTGAAGATGTGATTCAGAATATGTAAGACATTGTGCTTATGAACTCATTTAATAATGTGGATTTTTTTATTTACAGCCATGAAGTCCTCAACACATTTAGATCAAAATCTGATGAAGAAGTTTGAGTGTCTATATGAGGGAACAGCAAAGCAAGGAAACCCAACACTGCTGAATGAGACTCTACACAGAGCTCTACATCACAGAGAGTGAGAGTGGAGAGATCAATAATGAGCATGAGGTGAGACATGATTGAGACACAATCCAGGAGAGCAGCAACAGAGGACACAGCCATCAAATGCAGTGACATCTTTAGAGCTTTACCTGGACAAGACAAAAGCCATCAGAACTGTGCTGACAAAGGGAGTCGCTGGCATTGGAAAAACAGTCTCTGTGCAAAAGTTCATCCTGGACTGGGCTGAAGGGAAAGAGATCAGGATGTCAAGCTCATATTTCCACTTCCTTTCAGAGAAAATCAACTTGATAAAGGACAAAACACTCAGTCTTTCAGATCTTCTTCATGACTTTTTCCCTGAAAACTAAAGAAATTGAAATATCCAGTGATGTATATAAAATGTTGTTCATCTTTGATGGTCTGGATGAGTGTCGTCTGTCTCTGGACTTTAAGAGCAAGTGAAACTGTGTAATATATCTGAATCAGCCTCAGTGGACGAGCTGCTGATGAACCTCATTGAGGGGAATCTGCTTCCCTCTGCTCTCATCTGGATCACCTCCAGACCACAAGCAGCAGCTGATCTCGTCCCCTCTGAGGTGTCCATCGAGTGACAGAGGTACGAGGCTTTAATAGCCCACAGAAGGAAGAATACTTTAGGAAAAGAATCAGTGATCAGAGTCTGGCCAAAAGGGTCATCTCACACCTAAAGTCATCAAGGAGCCTCTTCATCATGTGCCACATCCCAGTCTTCTGCTGGATCTCAGCCGCTGTTCTGGAGAAGATTTTGAGTCGAGCAGAGAGTGGAGAGATTCCCAAGACTCTCACTCAAATGTTCACACACTTCCTGATCCTTCAGACCAAACATCAAACATCAGAAGGACTATGAGAAAGAAGGTGACAGATGAAGACATGATCCTCAAACTGGTGAAACTGGCTTTCCAGCAGCTTGTGAAAGGAAACCTGATCTTCTATGATGAAGACCTGAGAGAATGTGGCATTGATGTGACAGAAGCTTCAGTGTATTCGGGGTTGTGCACTCAGATCTTCAGAGAGGAGTGTCAGAGGAAAGTCTTCTGCTTCGTTCATCTGAGCATTCAGGAACATCTGCAGCTCTATATGTGCACCTCTCCTTTACAAATGACAACATCAGTGTGTTTGACCAAACCAAACAGAGTCTGTTGTCTAAGATTTTTAACCAGAAGAAATATAATTCATTATCTGAGCTGCATCAGAGAGCTGTGGATGAGGATTTACAGAGTAAGAATGGACATCTGGATCTTTTCCTGCGTTTTTTTCTGGGTCTCTCCTTGGAGTCCAATCAGACTCTCTTACGAGAACAACTGACACAGACAGGAAGCTGCTCCTACAAGAAAGAGGAAACAGTTCAGTACATCAAACAAAAAGATCAGAAAGAATCCCTCTCCAGAAAAATCCATCAATCTGTTTCACTGTCTGAATGAACTGGGTGACAATTCACTGATTCAGGGAAATTCAAGATTATCTGAGATCTGGAAAAAATAGAGAAACCAAACTATCCTCTTCACAGTGGTAAGCTTTGGTTTATGTGTTGCTGACATCAGAGCAGCAGATGCATGTGTTTGATCTCAAACAGTTTATTGGAGCACAACATACAGCAGATGAAGTTCTTCAGAATCTGTTACCTGTGGTTAAAGAATCCAGATCAGTTCGGTAAGTAACATTGAAAACAATCACTGCACTTTCAAAACATAATTACATTTATGATTTTAGCATGTACCTTTTTTTAACCAAAATTAACAAAATGGGAATATCACATATAAACCACATTTCTGGCGTTGAGCAGGAGAGGTATGTGAGATTCACATACTAACACAGACAAAACAAAAACCTCCACAGCTGGTTAAGAGCTGGATTATTGTAGAGGTCAGTGTGTATGATGAAGATGAAGGACTGAATATGAGGGGGTCCAAACTGACAGCAAACACATTTGTCCTCTAATGATGTTGATATGTTTGTTTTAATATCTTTATGAATTTTTCAATCCTGGAAGGCACTTTCAGGATATGAGAGCGGAGCAAGTTGACATGTCCTTTTGACAGTATTTGATATCTGCCTCTACTCTGCCCATCTGGAAGCCCATGGTGGAAGCTGCCATTTGTTATTTCAGCAGACACAGGGCCTGAATTGTGAGGGGGAACTCCCTCACAGTGGCTCATAACAGTGAGCGCATTCAGCCCCTTCATGAGCCACACATGCTTGCACTATTGGCAAGGTGGAGCCTTTACAGAGGATTGCAACACCAGGAGAGAGATAACTCTTAGCCAGCTTTTCAACTGGGGCATCCTTTGCATATTGCTATTATAAATTCCTCTGTTACCTCAACACCTCAGTTTGGAAATCTAGGAAGAAAAAGGCTCATACAATTATATTTTGGCAATGTGTAAGAAGCAGATCATTATTATTATTTTACTTTATTTATATTATTATCTCATCTCTCCGTTATCAGAAGTTAAGTAGACTGATTGGTATGTAATATATTGGGTAAACTGTCCAGGAGTGCATTTCCCAAAAGCATTGTTAGCCAACTATGGTCGCGAGTTCCATCGTTTACCAACATATTTCAATGATTCAGTGTTTCCCAAAACCATAGTTCAAGTGAACATTTGCAGATTTATGTGTTTGGAACTACAGCTCTCAACCTGTGGTTAGAAGCATAGTTTATTGTTAGTATGACTATGGACTTAAATTATGCTGTTGGGCACAATAAGTAAGATTACATACAGTACAGTACAATCTATATCTTCCATTCTATCTAAATATATATTTATTTTAATCTATATATTTTTACGTGTCCTCAATAAGTGCTATTTTTGAAGAGTGCACATGTGCATAAATGCCTAAGGGATCTCTGGAGTATGATGTAAGAGGGAACCCAAAATGAATCAAACATCAAATAAAGCAAAATGACAGCGAACAAAAAAAATTGTAAATTGGTCATCAAGGTGCTATGTTGAACACAGCTGCATCTCAGAGACCTCAAATCAGAGGACTGATGAGCTGAAAGAGAGAGTGGGAGTGAGCAAGTTTGAATGAGAAATGCAGATGTAGTAGACAGCAGATGACAGCTTGATTTTGATTTGATCAGGCTTTGTGGAAAACAAATATGCATTTTGTCTTCAGATAAAAAACAACACTACCTTTTGTGGGAGAGGATGTTAAACATTAACATACAGTAACTCCCATTCAGGAATTGCTTTTTCCCCCTTAAGATATAATTTATAAAAGGCAGTAATGAGGACTTCAGCATTCCATTGATCAAAGACTGATCCGATCGCCACATGCCCTTTTCACTGATCACAGAAGCCACAAGGAAAGGACACATCTTGATTAAAATTGATTAAACCTTCTTCAAAATCCATTCATAGAACTGTATATACTTAATGAGTGTTGCGGGTGATACAACAATGTATGCAACCTTACCTATTATACTGTATATGTGAATGCATGGGTCAATGTTCAGCATTACCCATTGATGTTTGGTCTTCATATTTTCAGCACAATCTGTAGGTTAATCTGGAATTGGTTAGGAAACCTTAAAGACATTGTTTTAAACTTGGACTTTAAGCTATGCAAATAGACCTCATATCAGAGCTGCCATACCATGGCCACCTATGGCAGCGTCGGCCAATCAAAACACTGGATCTGAAAAGCGCCAACTTGCAAATACCTCCTTCTCAGGAAAGATTAAAAGGTTATCTTCAATGCTACGAAAGAGGTGCTAAGCTGTTGTTGCTCTACTGTGTGTGTAAGAAAGATGAGCTATGCTGCTGTTGTTGTACTACTTAGAAACAAGGAAATTCTGCAAGGAATGAATTTGGGGAGTTTTGGAAACTGCAACAACGGCCACAAGCTTAGTACCCCCCCCCCCCCATCTTCTGAACAACTTCAGAACCTTTCGTTCAGCAATCCTTCTCCTGCATGTTCCAGGTTGCCAGGATCTTCTTGAATAACTTCAGAATCGTCTATTCAGCGATCCTCTGTTTGCGAGTTCCAAACTGCCAGGATCTTCTGCCACATCTTCAAAAAAGTCTTGTCAGCGATCCTTCTCCTGCATGTTCCAGGTTGTCTGAATCTTCTGTACAGAATTCAGAACCTATCATTCTTTTGCACTTTATCCATTCATTGTTCCTATTTAGTAGTTGTCAGTTACTCTTGTCTATCCTTTTGTTTTATAAAACCCCTTTTATTACACCTGTGTCTTCCATGTGTTGATAATTCAGTAAGAGGCACTACAAGTTAACGATTCTCTAAAAATCCTTCACATTGGTCAGACTACAACTTATTTTTTATTATTTATTCAACCATCTTCAATGATTGTTCTTTACTGTCAAGGTGAAATTTCTGGCTGGTGCCCCGTTAAAATAGTGTGACCAAAACTAAATATTAATACTTAATCCCAAAGCCATTACACTGGTGTTGCTACTTACATCTGAAAATCACTACACAGTTTACATCTTAATTTTTTTCTGCTTAAAAGGTTATTTTATACATTATTAAACATACTATTATTTAGGCATTAACTCAGATTAATGTTTTACTAATTTACTAAGGTGGCATTGTTAATTTACAAGAGATGTTGATATATTTAGTGGATGATTTTAAAAATTTGTTAATTCATCCTATTGTAAAATAAGGATGACGGTCTATGACCATTGTCATCTTATCTGAGTTCAAAATGCTGCGGGGGGAGAGTTTTAAGGCACTAAAAATACTAAATACATAAAATAGATGTTTCAGCTCCAGCTCATAGGGATTAGTGAATGATGTTGAACAAGTGAGCGATTCAGACAGCTTTTGGCTTCTAAGTATGTTCTCATTTGTTTCTATTAATTTGTTTCTATTGATTAATTTGTCACCTGTGACTTGTTTAGTTTTTTCATTATCTTGTGCATTTATACTTCTTGGTTTCTTCCGTTCATGGCTGGTTATTGTCTATGCATGTTTGCTAGCTGGAAACCATTTTAATTTTGCGTTACAACCTTAAAATTCTTTCTTAAAAGTAAAACCATTAGATGTTTTTGCTGATTATTTTGTTTACTTGCACTGTAGAACTTGAAGAATTTTGTTTAAGTCAAGACTTGGAGAAACTTGTTCATGCCTTTATCACCAGCAGTGTGGACTATTGTAATGGTCTCCTCACCAGCCTTCCCAAGAAGACCATTAGACAGCTGCAGCTCATCCAGAACGCTGCTGCCAGGATTCTGACTAGAACCAGAAAATCTACACTGGCTACCAGTTATATTTTGGATTGATTTTAAAGTGCCTTTACTCATTTATAAATCACTCAGTGGCCTAGGATCTAAATGCATAGCATATATACTCACTAAATATAAGCCTAACAGACCACTCAGATCGTTAGGATTGAGTCAGTTAGAAATACCAAGGGTTCACACAAACAAGAGGAATCCCCTTTTAGCTATTTTGCCGCCCGCAGTTGGAATCAGCTTCCAAAAGAGATCAGATATGTTCTAAAACATTAGTCACATTAAAATCTAGACTCAAAACTCATCTGTTTAGCTTTGCATTTATTGAATGAGCACTGTGTGATGTGCGAACTGATTGCACCGTATTTTGTGTAATCATTGTCTATTTTTGTCTATTTTTGTCTTAAATTCATTTTAAATACATTTTTAAATCATTTTCAAACTTTTTAAATTCCTTGTTTTATTTTTGTGATAAATTTTTTATGATTATTTTAGTTTCTTTTATGTAAAGCACTTTGAATTACCATTGTGTATGAAATGTGCTATATATAAAATAAACTTGCCTTGCTTTAACAGTCAAAGGTTTTAGGAAGTCATATGTGCTCCAGATTATAAACCCTACCAGATAAATAAACACTGTAAGTAAGCACATTATATTGTTGTTGGTTTGTTCTTTACACAGGTTATGTGGATGTAATCTCACTACTCAGTCCTGTGAAAGTTTGTCAATAGCTCTACAATCCTCAAGCTCCATCCTGAGAGAGCTGGACTTGAGTAACAATGACCTGAAGGATTCTGGAGTGAAGCTGCTTCTGATGGATTGAAAGAGTCCAAAATTGTCAACTGAAGATTCTGAGGTAAATGGTTTCAATCAAATAAATTAAAAATATTTAGTGTGTTTTTAACAAATTGTAAAGATTTTCAATGTAATTTTAGATAAACATACAGCGCAGTACTATGTTAAGTTGCATTAAATTTTCAGTGTCTCTGAGTGGCTTGGTTCTCAGTAAGTAAATGCTGCTCTACACTCATCTCAAGTCCATCTCATGAAAATGCTGAGAGTTTTGGGTCACTTGTAACATGGATTTTTTTTTTAATGTAATTTTATGTATTTTTTATCACTTACGTTATATATTGATAGTGATGTATACATTATTGAATTTAAAATGAGGGAGGAGTTTATTTTTAACACAAAGTATGCCCTTAAACCTTAAGACATGACCATTCAGGGATAATTAATATCTAAAAATAGGTATAAATGTGTGACTGTGATGTCTGATTGCCACAAACTAATGTCGCTGTGACCTATTGCTGTGTTTGTAGATTATCTGGCTGTATGGTGACAGAGAAAGGCTGTGGTTATGTGTCTTCAGCTATGAGTTCAAACCCCTCACACCTGAGAGAGCTGGATATGAGCTACAATCACCCAGGAGATTCAGGAATTAAGCTGCTCTATGAAAAACTGGAGGATTCAAACTGCTCAATGGACAAACTCAAGTATGTCCAAAAAAATAAAATAAATAAACATTATATATACACACACACACACACACACACACTACTGCTCAGAAAGTTTGGGATCACTTAGAAATTGTATTGTTTTCCATGGAAAAACACATGAAATTAGTCTGAATAGGAAATATAGCAAAAGAACAGGACATGCTGACACTGTCAGAGTTAGAAATAAGGATTTTTGATGGAAATTATGAATGTGTTCTTCAAACTTTGCCTTTATCAAAATAACCTTTTGTGGCAATTACAGCCTGGCAGACCTTTGGCATTCTAGCTGTCAAATTTTTTAAGGTAATCTGATGTGATTTCACCCCATGCTTCCTCCCACAAGATGGATTGGCTTGATGGAGTCTTCCTCTGTACCATATGGTCAATCTGCTCCCACAACAGCTCAATAGGGTTCAGATCCAGAGACTGTGCTGGCCACACTGCTTATTCTTAAAATATTGCTGACACATTTTGGAGGTGTGTTTTTGGGTCATTATTCCTGTTATAGGATGAAATTGCCCCCAATCAAGTGCTGTGTCCACAGGGTATGGCATGGTGATATCTCAGACTTTTGTTTTTATTGGCCAGTCTGAGATATAGCTTTTTCATGTAGTCCAGCATCCTGAAGACGCCTCTTCACTGTTGATGCCAACACAGGTCCTCAACTGGCAGCTGCACTAAATAGTACCCATCAAACACCACTGAGGCGTCTTTCTCTTAAACTACACACTCTCAGATATTTGTCGTCTTGCACAGTTTGTGCATCAGTGGATCCCACTCCTTTTCTGTCCTTGTAAGTGCCTTGTTGTGCTGCTCTCTGAAGGGACTAGTTAACAGAATGATAAGAAATCTTAAGTTTCCTCACAATTTCTCGCATTGAGTAACCTTCCTTTCTAAGGACAACAGAACTGACGGGTCTAATGAAAGTTCTTTCTTTCTGGCCATTTAAGTCTGTAAACAAACAAACAACTGCTGATATTTAGATACTAAACTAACCTAAATAATGCCATGCTCCTTGTTTGCTCCATTAGTTGAACGGTTCTCAGCTATGCAACACAGTTGCAAAAGGGTTTTTCTTGTAATCAATTAGCCGTATAAAATGATTAACTTGAATTAGTAGCCATACCAGGAGACTAATGCAAAGGGACTGTCAATTGCAAATAATAGGCCTCTATGCAAAAATGTAGATTATTCTTTAAAGGGGTCATATGATGCGATTTAAAGTTTTCCTTCCTCTTTGGAGTGTTACAAGCTCTTGGTGCATAAAGAAGAATCTGTAAAGTTGCAAAGACTAAAGTCTCAAATCCAAAGAGATATTCTTTATAAAAGTTAAGAGTCAACCACACAACCCTAAAATGCCTTGTTCTAACACGCCCCCACGTCTACGTCATGATGTGGGAAGATTTGCATAACACTGCCCCAAATGGTCATGCAAAGAAAGAAGGCATAACTTTGATTCTTGCTGTTTCCGCCAGCGCCATGTTTTGGAGACGCTGTTTCGTTGTGAAAGGAAAATACTTGTGTTTGGCCCTCCCAAAAGAGGACACAACTAGAAATCAGTGGTTAAGTTGTATTTACAACACTGTTCCAGAACAGTTCCAACCCAAATATTTAGTGTGCAGCACATTTTATGGAGGACTGTTACCTGATCCTGGGAGAGAAGACTACACTGCCAGTGCTTCTGAATCAAAGTCTGTAAGTACGTTACATATAGGGCTGTGAATCTTGGGATAGACAACAATTTGATTTGATTCACGATTCATAGGTTTTCAATTTGATTCAAGAAATATTTTTTGAAATTTAGAACAAATTGAATTGAATCGATTCACAATTAAATTCAATTCGATTTGATTATAACAATTACATTCTGCATTCTTTAAGTGCATTCACAGGATTATTTAAATGCTTCCCCTAAATTCTTTAAATGCCTAGTCAGGGGGGCAAACTACACAGCAGCCTTTATGGTTAGAGAACCATAGGTTAGAGAAAGAAAAAAAACACTTGTCCATTGTTAGATGCTAGTTTAATGATGCTATGGCATGACATAGGAAACGTAAAAATTTATGTAAGCCAAGATCTTAAAAAATATAGTTTTAAAGGTATTATGTATAGGTAAACATTTTGTCACACCAGGGGGTGTAGCCATCATTTCAGAAGTGCATCTCAATAAATTAAAATGTCGTGGAAAAGTTCATATTTCAGTAATTCAACTCAAATTGTGAAACTTGTGTATTACCTTTTCCGGCCTCTTATTGCTACCTGTCCCAACTTTTTTGGAATGGTGTAGCTCTCATGAAATCCAAAATGAGCCAAAGTGAAAATAGTATTTTTAACATATGCTATTTACACTAAGTGCAGATAGCGATATATTCTACTAATTTACATTATGTTAAAATAGCAGGATTTTCTGTGCTATTTATACTACTTAATGCAAATAGTGGCCAATTATCTGCACCTCAGTATTAGTGCATTATAAAACAGTATGTAGTAATAATGTATTGAGTGTAAATTATAATTTTAATTCAAATTATTAAATGGATGCCAACTTATGGGGACAATAAAGCTCTCTCTACACCTACCCTAACCCTACACGATGCATTATTTCCAACATTTTGTTAATTTCCTTCATTTTTATTGAAAATAAATGCCTTTCCGATGTGATATGAGATTTGAAAAGGGAGAAAATAAAGTTTGGTAAAACGCGGATTCGAAACTGGGGCGATCGCATCACAAAAGATACGGTGCGCATTTTACCATCTACACCACTGGAGGCTGATGACTGTCTGCCGTCTTTTTATAGTGTTTACCATCCCTATCATACGTTTGTGGGTGGAGCTAGTGTAAAAGTAGCCTCTGTCAACAAGTCGGGCTATTTGAACTTAGTGTGCAAATAGCCCCGCCTGTTTTTTTCATAACTAATCACCATTACCTTGATTGCACCCCTCATCCATCAAAACTTCATAGTGAGACACTGGTTTGCTTTATCCAGCCAAAGAAATGTTATTTGCGTCTAATCTGGCCATACAGCATGGGGGGTGTTCTGACTTTGTTTGGTCTATATTTCTGTGTTTGCCCATTGTGCAGACCATATAATCATTTATCAACTCTAGGAAAGGTTATCTTAGAATAGCTTTCCTACTGTATACATTACTAGCAGTAACTCAGCATGTAGTAAGATCAATGTTTCATTGACTCTGAACTGTGAGCACCAAACACAGAGACAATCAATTGTGCATATAAGGATGTTTAATAAATGATATTCGAATATTTGAATATTGATATTCAAAACAACAATGCTATACAATTATGGTGTCAAAGACTATTATTTTATTACACACAATATTCAAATATCTCAGACTGTCAAAAGTGCAAAATTGCAACAAACTTAGCATTGCAATAACAAAAGTTTATTTTTAAGTAACTTAAAGCATACAGAAGCTTTTTCTCAAAAATACTGTGTGTCTCAATTCGCTGCTGGAAGGAAAACTATGGAGACGTGGATAACTTAAACGGTATTTAATTTAGAGAATCACAGGGGTAAAATCCACAACAGGAATGGGGGTAAACACACGTAATCCACAACAAGTAGTCCTCAATAACACAGACTGAAAACAGACTGGGGTTTAAATACACAGGATAACAAGGGAATTGTGAGGAACACAGGGTGAACAGAATGACTAATTAGACAGAGAAGAAAAACTGGGTCACGGAGGGCACAGTGGGGAGGAAAAAAACAGGAGATGATTTGTCGTTTTCTAAGTATGTAAGCCTGGCCATACGTGTTGACAATCTTATGAGACAAGCTCCTCGGCGTAGAAGTGCAAGAGGAGTTCAACAGAGTCATTTAACCCCTGCATTCAATGTATCTACCCTATATCCCGAAATTAAAGTCAAATGAACTACCTTCTCATCATCCTTGGGATTGTTTCTGGCTTCATCCAACCTTCAACTTCACCGGCAGCTGCAGGCTTTTTCTTCGTCGAGAAAAAAGATGGAGGTTTGAGACCTTGTATCGATTACAGAGGATTAAATGATGTACCTGAATTCTGGCTTCATCCAACCTTCAACTGTACCCTCAGCTTTAGAACAACTGTGTGAAGCTACCCATCTACACCAAGCTAGAGCTTGCGGAAGTGCCTACAATCTGATCAGGATCAAAGAGGGTGATGAGTGGAAGACTGCCTTTATTACCACCAGGGGGCACCATGAATATCAGGTAATGCCGTATGGCCTGGCTAACTCACCTGCCGTTTTTCAATCTTTCATGAATGAAATCTTTAGAGACCTGTTGAACCAATATGTTGTTGCAATACATAGATGACATTCTGATATATTCCAAAATCAGAGGGCAGAACACATCACTCACGTCAGAACAGTCCTTTCCCAGCTACTAGAGAATCAACTCTCCGTCAAGGCAGAGAAATGCGAGTTCCATGTCAAACAAACTTCATTTCTAGGCTACCAAATAAGTCATCAATGGGTAAAAATGGATACAACCAACAGTGAAAGCAGTCACTGAATGGCCTCAGCCCTCAACAGTGAAGGAACTCCAACGGTTTATGGGAGTTGTAACTTTCTATAGACGTTTCATTCGTAACTATAGCATGATAGCATCACCTCTGACCTCTCTCTTGAAGGGGAAACCTACAAAAATTAAGGTAGACAGATGAAGCAACACAACGCTTTCAACTCCCTGAAAGAGAGATCACCACAGCACCATCTTGAAACATCCAGACCCCGATCTGCCCTTCATCGTGGAGGTAGGGACACATCCAATAGTGGAATCGGGGGGCAGTACTTTCTCAACACAATGGTCAACCAAAGCAAACTGTATCCTTGTGCATTATTCTTCAGGAAATTAACGGCAGCCGAAAGAAAACTATGATGTGGGGAAAACAAAGGAACTTTGAACTTCTTTCCATGAAATCCGCCCTTGAAGAATGGCGACACTGGCTAGGAGGTGCAGCACATCCATTCCAGATCATAACTGACCATAAAAACCTTGAATACATAAAGAGTGCAAAACGTCTGAACCCACGCCAAGCTCGATGGTCGCTGTTCTTCACCCGCTTCCCGTTTACTGTAACCTATAGGCCAGGGCAGTAAGAAACAAGTAAGGCCGACGCTTTGTCTAGACAGTATGACCTCTCCACTGACAACGTCCATCCTGAAACCCATTCTTCCACCATCCATTGTCTTAGCTCCTGTAACTTGGGATAGTCATGGAAGAAATTCAGAAAGAACAACAATTAGAACCAGCACCCTCCAACTGCCCACCTGGCAAAACAATATGTACCCACAAAGTTTACGCCTTTCGTGTCATACAGTGGGTCCATTCATCTTGCACCCTCCAGTTGTTACAAAAAAAAAACACATTCTGGTGGCCCAACTATGTCACACAGCTGTTACAGACTATGTAAAAAATCATGCCAAGTCTGCGCTCAAAATCTAAGAACCCCAAGGACAATTATCCTCAGTCCTCCTACAAAACCATTACCAATTCCCCAACGTCCCTGGTCTCACCTCTCCATAGGATTTTGTCACTGATCCTAAACGTCACTGATCTACTTCACCACTATTCTAGTCATCATTGACCGCTTCTCCAAATCTTGCCGTCTGGTACCATTAAAGGGACTCCACACAGCCATGGAGATCGCCCATGCCTTATTTCATCATGTCTTCCAAGTCTATGGTCTACCTGATGACATAGTCAGCGACAGAGGCACCCAATTCAATTCTCAGGTTTGTAGGGCCTTCTGTAAGCACCTTGATATCAACATCAGCCTCGCCTCGGGTTATCACCCTCAAGCAAACTGCCAAGTGGAGCGTCTGAATCAAGAAATCGGCAGATACCTCTGAACATACTGTAGCAGAGAACAACACCATTGGTCAGAATTCCTGCCCTGGGCAGAATATGGCCAAAATTCATTGGTTCACTCATCTACAGGTATAACCCCATTCAAGTGCTGTCCTAGGCTTCCAAAACCCCCCCTATTCCCTTGGTCCGGAGAACCCTCATCAGTCCCAGCAGTGGATGAATGGATTCAACACATCGAGAGGGTGTGGGACAGTGCTCACTTCCATCTGCAGAAAGCATTGAGAACTCAGGAACTGCAGGCTAACCGACGCCGCCCGCCCACATTCTCCTTATCGACCTGGACAATGGGTCTGGCTCTCCACCAGAGATCTCAAGTTGCGGCTACCAAGCAGGAAGCTCAACCCAAGGTATGTGGGCCCTTTTAAAATTCTACAAAGAATTAATGAGGTCACTTACCAATTAGAGCTTCCTGCTAACTACCGTATCTCTCCCTCCTTTCATGTTTCCCTCCTGAAACCGGTCCACCCGGAGCCTGGCCCCAACAACAATGCTCAAGAGCCACCACCGCCATTGGACATTGAAGGTGTCCCTGCTTATAGGGTAAACCTATTGTTGGACTCGAGGCGCAGAGGGGGTCAGCTCCAGTATCTGGTGGACTGGGAGGGCTACGGACCTGAGGAGAGATCATGGGTAGCCGCCCGTGACATTCTGGACCCGTCTCTCATCGAGGAGTTTCATCGAGCCAGACCCTGCCGATCAGCACCCACGACCAAGGGGACAGCCTCGGAGAGCATCAGGAGACGATCCTAGAGGAGGGGGTTCTGTAATGCCACGCCAGCAGAGGGAGCCATCCCCTGAATACAGACTGAGATCTACTCCCTCTGCTGCTTCTACCTTGACTTCCTGTTTGGTGACTATTTAGCCAGAGAAGCTACATCCATGCTTTGTGAAGTATTGCCAGTTACACTGCCTTACCGAGCATTTTCTTGATTTTCCTGTTTTGCTGACTACATGTATGATTCTGCCTGTTTGTCTTCGATTATCTGGCTGCCTGATTAGACTGATATCGGTGTTTGGACCTATTGCCTGCCTGCCACTTTTTGCCTTTGGATTCTCCCTTATGTATGTTAACAGATTGGACTGATTTTCTGGTATTGACCCACTGTCTACGATATCTGTTTGTTTTGTTGTGCTCAATAAATCCTCTGCAAATGGATTCTACTTCGGACTCCGCGTCCTCTTACAATAAAATTAATTATAAGATAACAAAACAATACTAATTTTATTTAACAAAAAAACTGCAGGGTTACTAGTTAACATACAGGCAGCCTATAACTGTACATCATATGATACTGTTATGATAAAATTTTCAACAGACATTCTTCCTTTTTAATCAGGAAGTATGTAAAATCAATGTCTTTCAATATGAAATAGGCTATGAGCCTTTTATGCATCCACTGTGGGGGGAAAAACTTATGTACACTTCTACACACTGGAGAAAAACATGGATTATCATATGTTTACTTCAAATTTCTTTAGAGATAACTATTATTTGATCTATTTATGCCCAAAATAGGACTGAGGGTGCATTTTTACTTCAAATTTCTTTAGAGATAACTTGATACTAGTCTTGTCTGTACACTATTTACATTTTGGGGCAGTTTGATTATTTCCAATTTCTTTCCTATGTGTATTGTGGGTTTTGAATGTTTCTGAGCTACCTGGGTTGTGGCCCAAAAGTTGATGGGGTGGGGATTCGTTACTTTGCCCTTGGAATGTGTTTGAAGACATAAGACTGAAAACTTTCTGGTTAGCTTCAGTGAAGATAGCAGAGGTGATAACGATCTTTGAGCAAGATGTTGACATTAGACATGCAACTGTATATTTAATTGTTAAAAGGGAAGTGGGAAAGTTTACAATGCCTGAGAAATGATCCAGCATCGGCTACACTGGAAATGAACAACGCCATCTCTCTCTCTGCCATCTCTAATGTACTCAGCCTGATTTTCTGCACATTAGCTCTGCTTTGGGAGTGACTACTAATAATATCTGAAATTCATAAAGTATTAAATAAAAACCCTACTAATTACAATAAGTATTAAATTTAAATATAATAACACTAGTAACAACATGCCACTTGGGGTCTTTATGTGCAAAATTCAGGCAGCCCATTTTACACATTTTTTTAAATCTATTTGCCTTCAAAATAATTTAGACCAGTTCAGTCTCTGTGAAAACACCTTAAAATAAAGATTTTTTTTTTTTAATTAAAATGTTTTTTTTTTTGTCATCGTTTTGTTTTTTTGCAAGCATTATTCTATCATGTCCCCAAAAAATACAAGCAAACATGGTTGCTAGAATTGCTGTTATATTTTAAAGCATATTCAACATGTTGTTTTACTTGTTTTCAAAATTATTGAAAGTCAAAATCATAATTGAAAACATAATTTGATCATATGTTTGTTCACTGACTGAATGTCCTCTGTGTGTTTTATAGTGTGGAAACATGGAGGAGAATCCAGGATTACAGCAGGAACTAAAGAAATGTACGTCTACACCCCCCCCCCCACACACACACACACACACACTGGTTTCCATGTTTTATGGGTTCATTCCATAGGGTAATGGTTTTCATGCCATAAAAACTGTATTTTCTATTCCCTGAACTTGACCCACCCCTAAACCTACATACAAAACTTTATGCTATTTTAGATTTCGGTTTAGGTTTAGGTTTATAAGCTTGTTTCCTCATGGGGACCAAAAAAATAAACAAAAAAATAAACAAAAAAAAACACACAAGGTCAAAATTTATTGGTATGCTATACTTGGGGGGCCATCTGTTCCCCATAATGTAGTGATGCTAGGTACACACACACACTCCTTTAGTGTTTGTTGTTGTTGTTGTTCTAAATGTCTCTGTTCTTGTGTTCAGATGCCTGTTTTCTGACACTGGATCCAAACACAGCAAACACTCAACTCCTTATGTCTGAGGAGAACAGAAAGGTGACAGGTGTGTGAAAAAGAACCAGTCATATCCTGATCATCCAGACAGATTTGATCATGTGCCTCAGGTGTTGTGTAGAGAGAGTGTGTGTGGACGCTGTTACCTGGGAGATTGAGTGGAGTGGTTATGGTGTGGATTTGTCAGTGTCATATAAGAGCATTAGCAGGAAGGGGCGAGGAAAAGAGTGTTGGTTTGGATCTAATGATCAGTCCTGGAGTTTGATCTGCTCTTCCTCCTGTTACTCATTCATTCACAATAAGATAGAGACTAAACTCCCAGTATTGTCCATTCGTAGAATAGGAGTGTTTGTGGATCACAGTGCAGGAACTCTGTCCTTCTACAGCATCTCTGACACAATGAGTCTCATCCACACAGTCCAGACCACATTTCACTCAGCCGCTATATCCTGGGTTTGGTGTTAATATTGGATCATCATTGAAAACTGTTGATGAATCAGAATAGATTGTAGAGAGATTCTACCCATAATGCTTTGTGCTGCATGATAAATCAGTAACAGTAAAATGTTAGAGAGTCTCTTATTTTCTCTTAGTTACAGGCAGCTGAACTTCTGTCAGTGAAATAGCATATCAGAACAAATGTGTGTAATAAATCCTCATATTGACCGTAAGATCAGTGTGTGTGAGATTCCTGCTGAGTGACAATGTGTATGATGTGATGGAAATCAGTTTTTAATTGTGTCAATCATTTCAATTATTAATATCAAAATTACATTTCAGTTCAAAAGTACCTTTCATAAATATATTTAATTGAGAACATGTAATTCATTTTCCTCTATGTGTTTTTGTGCCAAAAATAATAAAACACAATGACAAATCAACTTGAAATCAGATTTTAATTGATGAATATTTGAAATGTCTATATGCAGTTTGTATCATAAATTTAATTCCACACTGAACAATGAAATGAGCTTCATGACAGTTTTCTGGGACATTATAAAATATTAATCATAGCGTTTAATAAAATATATTTATTCTAACTACGGTAAAAGCTGTATAAATTCATTATGGATCTCTTTCAAGCAGTGAAAAAATATTTTGGATTTTTTTTTTTTTTTTTGGTGAATTTAAAATGACATGCTTTTGTAATGGCAGTATATTTATGGACAAATATATATTTGTCCATAAATATGTTTTTATAAAATATGTAAAAATGTCTTTAAATATGTACAAACTTTGCTGAATTAATTTGAACACAATATTACTTTAGGTATAATGCAAATATAACTTTAATTGAAATATGTATATTAACCCTTAAATGCATGAATGTTTCGCCACAGTCATTATTACATATTCGGGTCTTTAGTGACCCGGACCTATATATCTAGCATGGATGGATCTCTAACTGCTGCAATAGCAAAAAAACTCTCTTCAGAATCAGAATCAGAATGAACTTTATTGCCAGGTATGTTTACACATGAGGGAATTTGGTTTTCGTGACAGAAGCTCCGCAGTGCAACAGAATAACAGCGACAGAACACAAACACAGATAATAAAAGAATTAAAAAATAAAATATTAAATAAAAAAATAAATAAAAATAGAAGTAAGGAATAACAATATACAAATGACAATTGTATGTGCAGATATATTACAACAGACAGTTTGTATGTACAGGTATATTATGTGCAAATTGAAGTGTAGACTAAGTATGTGGTTAGATAAATAAGTGTGTGTGTGTAAGATTGAGTTTTTGGTTAGGTATGTGGTTGTGTGTGTGATTAGTTGGTTTTCCTGTGGGTTGATACTGTTCCTGTGTCTGGTCTTTTTGTTGTTCTGAGCTCTGTAGCGTCGACCAGATGGCAACAGTTCAAAGAGGAAGTGTGCTGGTTATGAGGGGTCCAGAGTGATTTTGCCAGCCCTTTTTTTCACTCTGGATGAGTACAGTTCTTGAATAGAAGGGAGGGTTGTACCAGTGATTTGCTCAGCAGTCTGGACTATCGTCTGTAGTCTTCTGAGTTCAGATTTGGTAACTGAGCTGAAATATTGATATTTTAAGAACAATTTAAAGAAGAATAAAATAAAGCATATTTCGTTACCTTTTGAAACTTAAAAGGGTTTGATTTTGAGCAGATGGTTTTACCATTGCTGTCATCGTCAGAGCACACTTCCAAAGTACATTCAGCATTATATTTTACAATTTTAATTTTTTTTCTTGTTATATTGTTTATAATTATATATTTAGGAATATTAAGAACGTTGATGTCTAACTTAAAAAAAAAAATGGGAGGGAGAGGGTAGAGAATGATATCCCGGGTCGCTAAAGACCTGAGGTCTACATTTAAGGGTTAATACTGGTTACAATTTATAATAAGGTTCATTGTTAACGTTAATTAATGCATTAATGAGCAATACATTTTGTTACAGAATATATTAATCTGTGTTACCGTTAATTAATAAAAGTACCACTATTCATTTGTTAGTTCATGTTAGCTCAGGTCCATTAATATTAACATATAAAACTTTGGATTTTAATAATGTATTGTACATTTTTGAAATTAATATGAACTGAAATTAATGAATGCTTTAGTAGAGAAAAAAAATTGTTTGTTAATGTTATTTATTGTGTTTTAATATTTTTTTTATTGTTTGTTCATGTTAACTAATGTAGAAATTTTCCTGGGAGTCTCCCGTATTTCACCACCCGTCTCTAGTCCACTTCCTGTTTTGTTATTTTTCCCAGGAAACTCCCGCAATTTCTATGGACCAAACCTTATTATATTAATAATCACATCAATGTCAAGTCAAGTCAAGTCACCTTTATTTATTTAGAGCTTTAAACAAAAACAGATTGTGTCAAAGCAACTGAACAACATTAATTAGGAAAACAGTGTCAATACTGCAAAATTACAGTTAAAGGCAGTTCATCATTGAATTCAGTGATGTCATCATCTAGCTCAGTTCAGTTTAAATAGTATCTGTGCAATTATTTGCAATCAAGTCAATGATATCACTGTAAATCAAGTGTCCTCAACTAAGCAAGCCAGAGGCGACAGCAAGCAAGGAACCAAAACTCCATCGGTGACAGAATGGAGAAAAAAAACCTTGGGAGAAACCAGGCTCAGTTGGGGGGGGGCCAGTTCTCCTCTGACCAGACGAAACCAGCAGTTCAATTCCAGGCTGCAGCAAAGTCAGATTGTGCAAAAGAATCATCTGTTTCCTTTTGTCTTGTCCTGGTAGCCGTCTAGGAGAAAGGTCTTGACTGTGGATCTGTCTCTGGGGCTTCATCTACTTGTCCTGGTCTCCGCTGTCTTTCAGGGCTGTAGAGGTCCTTTTCTAGGTGCTGATCTACCATCTGAGCTGGATACATACTGGATCCGGGTGACTGCAGTGACCATTGGATCTGGATACAGACAGGATCTGATAGCTACGGTGACCTCGGAATAAGAGAGAAACAGACTAATATTAGCGTAGATGCCATTCTTCTAACGATGTAGCAAGTTACATCGGGTGTTATGGGAAGTGATCCCGGTTCCGGTTTACCTAATTAATGCAGCCAAAAAATCCTTTAACGGATTTGGATATTAGAAGTGTATTAGTATGTTATGTGTAAGCCAGGTTAAAGAGATGGGTCTTTAATCTAGATTTCAACTGCAAGAGTGTGTCTGCCTCCCGAACAATATTAGGTAGGTTATTCCATAGTTTAGGTGCTAAATAGGAAAAGGATCTGCCGTCCGCAGTTTGATTTTGATATTCTAGGTATTATCAGATTGCCAGAGTTTTGAGAATGCAGCGGATGTGGAGGATTATAATGTAACAAGAGCTTGTTCAAATACTGAGGTGCTAAACCATTCAGGGCTTTATAAATAATAAGCAAGATTTTGAAATCTATACAATGTTTAATAGGGAGCCAGTGCAGTGTTGACAGAACCGAGCTAATTATTGATTATTCAATGCATTTATTCCAAGATTGTCCAGTTGCTAGATCTTGTATGAAATGCATCCTACTCACACAATTGACACACATCATTCAAATTTCAATCCATTTGTGACCTCAACCTGGCAACCAAAACAACTCAGTTGTGCTGTTGATATCAAGCATCACTGGTAGAAATGGGAGGAAATAGACTCAGGCTTCTTATCTCGAAGCCAAACCGAAAAAGCTCACACCTTTTAAATGTGTGTCTGAGAGTGCATGTCTGCAGCCAGACTCTATTGCACAGAAGGGCACACCAGCCATCGCTTAGGGACTGACAGAGGCAGAAAACCGTGTTACAGGCTGAAGTGTATTTTATGTATTTAGCCTGCCTCTGCCATCCAGCAAGAATTTGTGGGGGGACATGTCCCCTGTACTTTTTCGGACAAGTGTGTTCACAGAAGTTTTCAGGGGACAGTGTGAATAATCTAGATTTAAATTAATATAGTAAATGCATAGACTATATATAAAACAGAGTCTATGCATGACCTGGCATTTTATTCATATCCAAAATGAGGAGATGTGAATATTATGGAGCACTAAACATTCATGCATTGTATGTTTCATTCATTATAGAGGCTGGAGGGTGCTCTGGCTCAAAAAGGACTCATAGAAGTAATAACCTATAGAAATTATAAAATATATTTTCTAAAAAACAATTATAATACTTATGCATTTGTGGTTATAACGTTTAAGAGTATGATCATTTATAACACACAATGAATATCACATTAAATTCACTTGATTTTATAATGGCTTATCTCATATCTTGACATTGTTTAAGATCTGCTCAGTATCTTACTACATCTTTTGAGTGGTTAGAAGTGGTGATTTTGAGTGATTTTGAGTGTTTCCTGTGAGGTTAATGTTAATTTTTCTTTGAGCTAGTTTAAACTCAGTTGTAATACTTTCAAATTAAAAAAAATGTGATGTCTTTTTTTTATTAGATTACATTTTTATTTTGGTGGTCTCAGTCTATTTGACTATATGCAACTTTGAAACTACATGTCAACTAACTCTCATTAGAGTATTAGAAGACTTAGGTTGAGGTTGGTAGAATAAGTTGACGTACTTGCAAAGTTGCTTATAGACAGTAGAATGTCTGCTGGGGAACCATCAAAATAAAGTGTTTAGCAGATATTTAGCAGACATACTACTATATGGAGGTTGGATGAGGGCAGATTATGTGAGCGTGTAAGACATGCTCACGAGCACATTATGTTATTTCACACGCGCAAAAATGAACCTTCAGCTGGCATGATAAAAGTACTCGCGCACAAATTCAACAACCGAGAGGTGTACATGTAGCTGCGAGCGAGTGCCTGGCATACTCTCATAGGTTAACTCTGCTTGTACAGTGGAATCCTGCTCGCGCGCAGCGGGCTTCTGCTCGCGGAGTGCTGTTTTGCTCAAGCAGTGGATTTCTGCTCGCTCAGCTGATTTCTGCTCCCTCGAGTCTACATGACTTTTGACAATTTGGGGGCGGAAACCAAGGAGGGCACTGACCCTCTTATGATTGGTCACTTTCACACAGGGACATCCTTGTACGTTGATTGACAGCTCTCTACGTTTTGTTAAGTAAGTTAACATTAACGTTACATATTTTTGAGCAACAAGTAATACAATAAGGGACAATGTGAACATGTGGCTAAGTTACCCAACATTCAAAAACAGTATTTTACTGCATTGGATGCTAGCCTGCAAAATCAAATGCTTTAAATCAGCGTCAATAAGAATAGCACTTTTACATGTGAAAACAATTTACTGCATTGGATGCTAGCCTGCAAAATCAAATGCATTAAATCAGCGTCAATAAGAATAGCACTTGCTCCCAAAAAATCAAAAAATTATGTCATTAATGACTCACCCTCATGTC
The DNA here is from genome assembly GCF_018340385.1 of Cyprinus carpio. Classification (NCBI taxonomy): domain Eukaryota; kingdom Metazoa; phylum Chordata; class Actinopteri; order Cypriniformes; family Cyprinidae; genus Cyprinus; species Cyprinus carpio. Next base: position 604,891 of record NW_024872759.1, read on the forward strand.
GTTCCAAACCCGTAGAGACCTCCGTTCATCTTCGGAACACAGTATAAGATATTTTAGATTTAGTCCGAGAGCTTTCTGTCCCTCCATTGAGAATGTATGTACGGTATACTGTCCACGTCCAGAAAGGTAATAAAAAACATCTTCAAAGTAGTCCATGTGACATCAGAGGGTCCGTTAGAATTTTTTTGAAGCATCGAAAATACATTTTGGTCCAAAAATATCAAAAACTACGACTTTATTCAGCATTGACTTCTCTCCCGGGTCTGTTATGAGCGCGTTCACAGCACATCCGGTTCGCGAACGAAATCACTCGATGTAACCGGATCTCTTCTTGAACCAGTTCACCAAATCGAACTGAATCGTTTGAAAACGGTTCGCGTCAACATTAAGCATTAATCCACAAATTACTTAAGCTGTTAACTTTTTTAACATGGCTGACACTCCCTCTGAGTTCAAATAAATCAATATCCCGGAGTAATTCATTTACTCAAACAGTACACTGACTGAACCGAGCCAGATAACGAACGAGAACATTGACTCGTTCTCGAGTCAAGAACCGTTTCTGTCGGACGCGTCCGATTCGAGAACCGAGGAGCTGATGATACTGCGCATGCGTGAAGCAGACTGACACACAGCGCGTCTGAACTGAACTGGTTCTTTTGGTGATTGATTCTGAACTGATTCTGTGGTAATGTTATGACCGCGGGTGAACCGAAGGCTTGAATCAAGGGCAATCATCGCCAATTAAGTCATTACGTCGAGCGCAAAAGAACTGGTGAACCGTTTTCGGCAACCGGTTTATTGAATCAAAACTGTCCGAAAGAAACCGGTTCGCGCAGAGAAGAACAGAACTTCCCATCACTACCGGTGATCCGAAAACCGATGCAACCGGTTCTTGACTCGAGAACGAGTCAATGTTTCGTTCGTTATCTGGCTCGGTTCAGTCAGTGTACTGTTTGAGTAAATGAATTTACTCCGGGATATTGGTTTATTTGAACTCAGAGGGAGTGTCAGCCATTTTAAAAAAGTTAACAGCTTAAGTCATTTGTGGATTAATGCTTATTGTTGACGCGAACCGTTTCAAACGATTCAGTTCGATTTGGTGACCTGGTTCAAGAAGATCCGGTTACATCGAGTGATTCGTTCGCGAACCGAATGTGCTGTGAACGCGCTCATAACAGACCCGGGAGAGAAGTCAATGCTGACATAAAGTCGTAGTTTTTGATATTTTTGGACCAAAATGTATTTTCGATGCTTCAAAAAAATTCTAACGGACCCTCTGATGTCACATGGACTACTTTGAAGATGTTTTTATTACCTTTCTGGACGTGGACAGTATACCGTACATACATTCTCAATGGAGGGACAGAAAGCTCTCGGACTAAATCTAAAATATCTTAAACTGTGTTCCGAAGATGAACGGAGGTCTTACGGGTTTGGAACGACATGAGGGTGAGTCATTAATGACATAATTTTGATTTTTTGGTGAACTATCCCTTTAAAAGATGAACGGAGGTCTTACGGGTTTGGAACGACATGAGGGTGAGTCATTAATGACATGTTAGCTACAGAACGAATAGGCTAGCTAGTTACGTTACTTGTTGTTTAAAAATATGTAACGTTAATGTTAACCCTCTAGGCGCCATGGTCGAGTTTACTCGACAAGATGCGGCACTGAATAAAACGGCCGATTTTGTCAAATAGGATGTCAAATTTCGTTCGACCTCCCCTCCACTAGATAGCAGACATGTCATGCTTCATCTCTGACTCAAAAAACGTCATGCTTCTATACAAAAGCTTCGAGCTAGAGCGCATTGAATCAGTGCGAACAAAATCGGAGCTAGTGTGAGAGTGAGCCCTTTTATCAGAACAGTATTGTAAACGTCAGCGAGTATTTGCATTAGAATATTATTATTATTATTATTATTATTATTATTATTATTATTATTATTATAAGCTAATGGCATCAATAAAGCTTACCCGCAATGTAATGTTCGGACTATTATATACGCGGACCCTGATTCTGAAGGTGAATATCTGCCTTCAGAAGGTGATGGTGATTCTGAAAGTGAAAGTAAAGCCCTAACGTTACACCAAGCACACAAACGGTGAATCCTTTTCCCTAATGTAGATGGTCCTTTGCCCAATGTCAGTGGTGGGAACAATTTTTCCCGGGGTCGGAGTGTTCATCGCGAAGTTAGCAGGCAAGTTAGTGTTGTGGGGAACGAGGCGGGAGATTTTTTACCGCACTAGCTTTGTCTTCTGACCGTGTGCCTCACCGAAATCGCGGCAACAGTCTCGACAGACTAATGCCACTGGGTATGTTAGACGAGGTATTCATAGGACAGTTAGGGGACAACGTGGAGGTAGGGTGGGGAGTCGCAATGACAATGACAGTAGTCCGAGCTGTGCACACTCGGTGCGCGCTGTCTGTCTCTCGTCTTGTCTCGTCATCTCACTCATGATCTGTGCCTTGCCGTGGCGAGTGAGCTTTTGAACTAAACATGTGTTGTCTACTTGTGTTTGTGTGTCATATGAATAATATATATATGTGCCCCATACATGGAATCAGAGTGCCTACTGTATGTAGAAAATGGAAAAATCTCTACAGCAAACAGGCCAACCGCTACATGCATTCGGTTTGTTTCTACCATTTATTAGTAATGATTTACACAGTTTGTTTACTACTTACTATTTACCTGAGCATTCAGTATCGTGCAATATAGCGTAGAGAAGGTTAGGGACATTTTTCGGGGGGAAATAAGTGCTGCATTTTATCATTTAAACATGAGACTTTTCATGAAAAATCTATAATCCAAGATGTCCACCACCATGTGACGTCATAATATGCAAATTAGATGGGAAAATGTAATCCCTAAATAAACTTTGGGTCATCCTTAATATTTCTATAATTTACAGATAAGTCTCTATCTTTTATCACTTTTAAGATATAGCCTTTTGAAATTAAGATGTCAAAATCGAACGTTTTTAGGAAAAAACCTCTGGAGCCTAAAGGACGTTATTACTTAACAAAACATAGGCTTCATCGTTCGCAAATATATACATCGATGGTAATTGATTTAACTATGATCTGTGCAGCATTTTATACGTGCAGAGACATTTTATGTATATTAGAAAACTCATTCTAATTCATTCCCACTCTTCTTCGGTGGTAACTTAACCCAACTCCGTGCTTCCTGTAATGAGAGCTGTCAATCAAGGTACAAGGATGTCCCTGTGTGAAAGTGGCCAATCATAAGAGGGTCAGTGCCCTCCTTGGTTTCCGCCCCCAAATTGTCAAAAGTCATGTAGACTCGAGGGAGCAGAAATCAGCTGAGCGAGCAGAAATCCACTGCGCGAGCAAAACAGCACTCCGCGAGCAGAAGCCCGCTGCGCGCGAGCAGGATTCCACTGTACAAGCAGAGTTAACCTATGATAGTATGCCAGGCGCTCGCTCGCAGCTACATGTACACCTCTCTGTTGTTGAATTTGTGCGCGAGCACTTTTATCATGCCAGCTGAAGGTTCATTTTTGCGCGTGTGAAAATAACAATGTGCTCGTGAGCATGTCATACACGCTCATAACTTTTGACTAAAAAATAACGCCATACTACTAATACTCCAATAACTGCTAGTTGACATGTAGTTGCAAAGTTGCTTATCAAACAGTTGTTTAAAGCAGCGGTTCTCAATTTCAGTCCTCGTGACCCTCTGCTCTGCATATTTTGTATGTCTCTCCTTGTTAACACACCTGATTCAGATAATCAGTTCGTTAGAACTGTGTGCATGAACTGTGTTCCGATTGACATGGTCCCTACACAATGGTCATTGCTCCCTACTCCCTGAGCAGGGGAAATCTGTTGAAGTTTACTTCACTTCAGAACATTCATTCACGGATTTGTGCTGTGCAACGTCTTCACACACGGACAAGTGTGACATCATATACCTCTGTAAATAAATAAAATTTAAATTCACGTCTCGCACACTTCAATGCACTTTGAAAGAAACATATACGTTCGCTTCGAACTGGAATCATGGCAGAATATCCTGTGATGTACACTAAGAAGGGTACTTATGTTCGAATAAAAACAAACGTCTGAAGCAATAAGAGAAACATATAAAATGTGCAGAGCAGGGGGTCGCGAGGAATGGAATTGAGAACCGCTGGTCTAAAGGGTACCATCAAAATAACCATACTCATATTACAATAAAAATAGTTTAAAAGCAAACATGAACACATTCATTTGATCTGAAATCTGATCTTATGGCTGTTTGAGAAAAAAAATATATAACTATTATTATTATTTATAAATGGTTTTTTGTCTGCTTTAAAGGGATAGTTCACCCAAAAATTAAAATTTGATGTTTATCTGCTTACCCACAAGGCATCCAAGATGTAGGTGATCTGTTTCTCCAGTAGAACACAAACAAAGATTTTTTAACTCAAACCGTTGCAGTCTGTTAATGCATGTTTCAAATCAAATTTAAAGGGATAGTTCAACCAAAAATGAAGCGCATCCAAGCTGACTTTGTATTTTAAGTTGAAGATAGTGAGGGTTTTTTGATGTGTAAAGACACAAAACAATCAGGGTGTGCAAGAAACTGAACAGTATTTATATCATTTTTTACCTTTAAATTAAACCCTGCAGCTACTGGGTATGTTAGACGAGGTATTCATAGGATAGTTAGGGGACAAACGTGGAGGTAGGGTGGGGAGTCGCAATGACAATGACAGTAGTCCGAGCTGTGCACACTCGGTGCGCGCTGTCTGTCTCTCGTCTTGTCTCGTCATCTCACTCATGATCTGTGCCTTGCCGTGGCGAGTGAGCTTTTGAACTAAACATGTGTTGTCTACTTGTGTTTGTGTGTCATATGAATAATATATATATGTGCCCCATACATGGAATCAGAGTGCCTACTGTATGTAGTAAATGGAAAATCTCTGCAGCAAAAGGCTTTGATTTGTTACTGCAATGTCAAAACTGTTCTGAGCGTGTTCTCAACAGCTGATGCCTGACGCGTCTTCTTCTTATATAAATACTATTCAGTTTCTTGCACAGACCAATCGTTTTTTTGACTCGTTCAAAGCCGTGATTCCCATCCACTTACATTATATGATAGACAGACTTAGCATCCTACAGATGGTAGACAACCAAAATGGGTACTACCGTCGCGCCCACCGCCGCCGCCGGGCCGCGGCGTTAACTGCAAGTCAGTCGCGTGTTAAATTCATTCGTGGAAACTACTGCCAGGTGGCGCAAAGGGACGGGTTGCGAACTGAATGTAATTGTAAAATGAGATAAAAGGAGGAGGTAAAACAACAACAACATTATGATATAACATTGTACCCTCTTTAAAAAACCATTAAAAAAACATTAGTGAGTTCATTTCAAAATGTAGGATAGTCTTAGGCTACAGTCTACTCATCAAAAATTAAAAAGAAGACCTTTTACACAAAGGATCTTATGCTTGCTATTGTTATTAAACAGTCATTAAATATAAGGCCTATATATACGGATAAAAAGCTAAATGTTTTCATTTCGGTTCATTCTTGGTTTAAAAAACAGGTTCCATTTGCAGATCGAAATGAGAACGGTCAAGCATTTAGCAATAATTTTTATTAATTCTGTTATTATTCTTGATTTTTCATACTGCTAACACTTTGCATTTTTAGAATTATGCCTTTACTGTGTGACCAAAAATTTTGTATTTTCTGTTTCAGCTGTTTTGATCGTTTCCTCTCACAAACTTAATTTATTTTTTAGCCTGTTTTAAAAAATAAATAAATAAATAATAAATAAATAAAAACATGCAGCAAACGAAAATAGGTGATTAATCGGTTAAAATTTGTTACTGTGGGTTAACAGTAATTATAATTATTATATACTTAGGAACAGAGTCTGGGCCTAATCTAGGCTATCCAGGGTTTTTTATTTTTTTATTTTCATTGCATCTGAAAATGACTTTGTGCAGCACATTCACTTCGCACGCTCAACCTGCCTCGCGCGTTGCTCAGCTGTGGACTATTTAAAAATGTTTGATATAAAGGTTGCTGTCCCATTTTATACAGGAATTGTTCATTTAAAAAAATTGTAATTATATTGTTAGTTCTAATTATATTGTTAACACAAGTTCATTTAGGCTATTTAACATGCACTGAGACATTTTACCCTTTTTAACTTATAAACTCCTTGAGATTTAAAAGTCAGTTTAATAGTATTGAAGTTCAAGTTTTTAAAAAAATGTTTTAAATGCATAAATTATTTATATGAATTAATAATATGTTAACAGGTTTTAATTGCTTAAATTATTTCTATGAATTAATAATATGTTATCATGTTTATTCTTGTAGAAAATAAGGGAAAAAAATAAGGGACGATCTAAATATTATTCTATTTGTTTTGCTTCACCTATTTATGTAAGCTACAATTATTCTAAAAAAAAACAAAAAAAAAAAAATGTAATTAAAAGTGCCATCGTCCTGATTAAATTTTACCATTATATAATTGTGACTTTAAAGGTTAGTGATTTAGGATGTGAAAATACTGTGAATTTACAAATGTTATGGGATTTTAAAGCATAACAACTGAAGGTCTATGAAACTATGAAACAATGGCACTTAGGAATTTTAAAGCATAACAAATTTAGGTCTTTTAGACTTTGGGTTTAGGGTTTGCATTTTTTTTTTTTTAATTATTTTGTTAGTTTGTTTCTGGTGTTTGGATTTGTACTTCAATATAATGAGCTCCAAGTTTAGGAATAGCCAACACGTTTTTTTTTTTTTTTTTCTCTCTCTCTCTCTCTCTCTCTCTCTCTATTTAACTCTCTATTTAACAGCATTAACTTACAATGAAATACATCTTCCTTCAGGTAGACTGAATGTTTTCCTGCCTTGCTAAATGTTGGGCTCATGATCAGTAAGTTGTATTCGCTCAAATTGATTTAGTTAAATCAAAACTTGCGGACTTTGAAGCTGGGTCAGTTAGCGCGAGTCCCGAGCGCTGTGAAGCGGGAGCAGCTGATGGAGGAGTCCGCTTGGTCTTAAAGCCTTCCGCAAACGCTACGTTCACAAATAACAATGATTTTCGTAAAATAATGATTAATTATCAATTGATAATTTGTTATTATTGTGGTCTTGTGAAAACAATAATATGGACTGTGGGAAAATAATGACTAAAAAGAGAAGGGCTGCTGTGAGTTCAGGCATGTTTCACCCCAGTAACATGACAACACACCGTTCCTCACAGCCCAAAAAACAGACCGAGTTCAGTTCAGCTGGAGGGGGCTGGGGGGTAGTTCTGTATAGCTTGTGGGGGTTGAAATAAAGGTGTGAATCTCTTGGTCTTTAATATGGACAGTGTCTTATGAGGGTATCAAACTTGCAGAACAGGTTTAGATAGGACTCGTCATTTTGGTTTTAGGGCAACTTTGAAGAAAGGTTTTTGATCCACTTCAAATGTTGACTAATGTATAGCGCAATATAGTTTATTAGTTATTATAACTTCAGAGGAAGTTGCCTTAACTCAAAAAAAATAAATAAATAAATTCGCAAACTGTTGCGTTAATTTTATTTTGTTTCGTCTAAACACACTATATTTTTTTTTAGACTATGAAATATAAATTCTCACAGAATGTAGCCTTTTCATAACCAATATATTGAATCATCTCTTTATGTTTTTCTAAATCCCAAACAGAGTCCAGACATCAGTATGATCCGTCTATGATGTTTTATAGGCTTTTTTAGATTTGGGAATACACATGCGTTACAGACATGACCAGTGGCGGACTGGGACAGTAAATCAGGCCGGGAATTTGACTCCACCCCAGGCCACCTCTGTTGGTGCAGTCACCACCACCCAATTCATGTGTCCACCAGACTGCTAAACTTGTAGGCTAACCCTGTTAGTTGATGTAACAGGTAGACTACCATATATAATATGAATGGATAAATAAATAAACCTCTCAAAAACTCACTAGGAATCCACAATCTATATCATCTTTCCCTGAATCCCTCTCTCTCTCACTCTGCACATCTAGTTTCTCTGCAATATGAAATAAGCACTTTCAATAATCTATATTAATTGTGCAGCCATCAGTTGTATGTCCCCATGATCACAGTCCTACTACTGAAGATCTTATAAATCATAAGAGCACATATTGTTCTAAGAGTATAGCCAGCATGTTTAGTTTTTCTTATAGCTTAAACTGTACCGGAAGGTCTCCTGCTCTGACTCAAAAGCTGAACTGTCCACCCCCTTTTGTTTAACAGCAGGAGCACTTGGAGCACTAGTGCTACTGTTGCTTCCTTCGTCACCTTCAAAATAAATAAATAAACATTGTAGACTAGACTACATATTGTAGGCTAGAAATGGAAAATCAAAATTTCTGGTCAAATTTGGCACTAAAAAAATACTGTGTCCCCATATGTAAAACAGTGTGCTAGTTTGTCATAAAGATGCTATTTTAAAACTTCTATCATTATATATATTTGTAATTTTTTTTAGAATAGTTTGTATCTATTGTAAGTCTCTTTGGATGAAAGCGTCCGTCTGCCAAATGATTACGTAAATATAAGGGGTGGAACAGTTCAACTTTTTCACGGTTAGGTTTGTTTCACAGTTTTAGAGTCACTGTTTCGCTACCGTTGTATGTGCTATGTTTATGGAAAAACTATACTTTCAAAAAATATATATTTTATCATATTATTAAGAATATTCTAACTACAAGCAGCAGCACAAATAAATACAATAGAGTAAAGCTACAAATAAAATAAACTGACTTTCAGGGTTTTTTAGGTAGGTATAGCATAGTTTTTTAGGTACATAAATTGAATAAAGTAATCAAATGTAAAACAGCATTGCATTTTGGACTACAAATTAAAGATAAATCTTTATTAAAGTTACAAAAGCTTTTCAATCAAGAGCAGTGAGTGATTTCTTTTGTTGTTGCTGTTCGATTAATATAAAGACTGTCACTTTAAAAGAATGCACTGATCCAGTGTTCGTATTCGTATTGAACAAGAGTAAATGGTTTGGCCACAGGGTTTTTTTTTTTTCATCGCTGTTGTTGTAATGTCTGGGAAGCCAGAATGTTCATCCATCAACAGAAACATATAGTAACTGAACCCTGTTTGTTTTACGTGTTATTTATAGTAAACCATATTACAGATGCTTTGTCAGATTTAAGTTGAACAGCGTTTCCAGCGCGTGCCGAACCGTGTGTGGAGAAACGAACAGTTAGATTTTTTCAGTGAACCGTCCCACCCCTAGTAAATATAATGTAAATGTAATGCTGACCGACCTGCTCCCTTACTGGTGAACATGGTATGATGCAAAAGAGCTGTACTGTTTCACTAGTCGTGGACACACTAGGATGGCCAACGCCACACTGAACAGCATGAAATGTTCGTGAAGTTCATCACAGAGAACACCTTTCAGCACAATTTTGCCTGTGTAAAGTGCAAACTGTCGCAGTTCAGTAGCTTTCCACCGGTCAATGTCTTCTAGGCCACGTGGCTTCCTTGCAAACAGGTCTGGCATGAATGGTCTCAAACCAAGAAGCCTGGAACTGATCTCCCTTACTTAGCCAAAAGATAATCTGGTTCTAAGCGTTCCCACACAACCACAAAACAAGCAGTTTTCGCATTACTCCAAGACAGCACTGATGCATGTAATCAGCAGGAAATTGCTGTATCATGTCTATTTGGAGCATGCAAAAAGGAGACACTCCAGATGAGTGGTGGTGCTCCTCCTGAAGCTGTTCACGGAAAGACGAATCTGTTCTCAGTGTAACATTTGTTGTAACATTGTGTAACATTTGTAACCCGCTTGCCATCCCAGTAGCCTTTCATTTCAAAATTAAGCAAATCAGTCCAAGTGCATTAAACTGCACTTAATTATATTTTTATTAAATTGTTTATTATTTTTCTTGGTACAAATAATCTTAGAATCCTTACATGAAGAGAGAGAGAGAGAAAGATAGACTTCATTTAACAATTATGATGAAATATTTATTTGGTTTACCATGGGTTTGTGTGTACATTCCCAGACTGCAATGTCATCTCAGATCTGGCCCACATGTGGCCCACATGGATTTCACGCAGGCCAGATGTGGGCCGGATCTGGTCCAAACACTATATTGCTGTCTGGATTACTAAAGCATATCACAAAATGAATATTTGTGATTATAGTAATATACAAGCCAATAATTTGAAATATTAAGATTCTGTATGGGTCTGGGCTATATAAGGCTCAGGTGTGGCTCAGATTGGTGGATTCTGGTTTACTTAAGGCTGAGAATTGGTACCAATAATAAAACCTTTTTTGGCCCAGATCAGGGCCAGCTAAGGCTGATTAACTGGTTGAGATTCGGGCCGGTTATGACCCATGTGTGGCCCTAGTCTTTAATGCAGTTCTGGGACACTTCAGGGCCGTCATTCTTTGCGGTACTTATTGGGCAGAGGGAAAAGTGATTATGTGGCCCGGATCTGGGCCAGAAGACATTTGCTATGTGGGAGAGAGCAATAGTTGAAACGCATGACATGAAACAATAATCCGACAATGGACTGCTTGAACCAACACTAGATAAAGAGTGAGCCTTAAGGAGAAAGTGGGAACAGGTGTCATCGCAAAGCAGCGTGAGCGCTGATTGCGATGACTAACAGGTGCGGGTAGACAGAGACGAGCAAAAAGAGAGAGAGGGAGAGAGAGAGAGAGAGTGTGTGTGGATCTCAGAGGAACATACGAAGAGGTGCGTGCGTATGTATGTGTATGTGTGTGTGTGTGTGTGTGCGCGTGCATGTATGTGTGAAAGGATAGAAACATTCTAAGAATGTTGTTCTAAAATAGTTTTCTCACAACATTGCGAATGTTCATTAAGTGCAAATTTAATAACCTCCTAAATATGTTCCAAGAACGTTTTCTATCGACCTTTAAAGAACATTCATCAAGCGCAAATAATGTCCTGAAGACGTTCCGAGAACGTTGTTCTTAGAACGTTTGTTCTCAACCTTTAAAGAACATTCATCAAAGCAAATAACGTCCTGAAGATGTTCCGAGAACGTTGTTCTGAGAACGTTTTCTAGCAACATTATAAGAACATTCATCAAGCACAAATAACGTCCTGAAGATGTTCCGAGAACGTTGTTCTTAGAACGTTTGTTCTCAACCTTTAAAGAACATTCATCAAAGCAAATAACATCCTGAAGATGTTCCGAGAACGTTGTTCTGAGAATGTTTTCTAGCAACATTATAAGAACATTCATCAAGCGCAAATAACGTCCTGAAGATGTTCCGAGAACGTTGTTCTTAGAATGTTTTCTAGCGACATTATAAAAACATTCATCAAGCGCAAATAACGTCCTGAAGATGTTCCGAGAACGTTGTTCTTAGAACGTTTTCTCTCGACCTTTAGAGAACATTCATCAAAGCAAATAACGTCCTGAAGATTGTTCCGAGAACGTTGTTCTGAGAACGTTTTCTGGCAACATTATAAGAACATTCATCAAGCGCAAATAACGTCCTGAAGATGTTCCCGAGAACGTTGTTCTTAGAACGTTTGTTCTCAACCTTTAAAGAACATTCGTCAAAGCAAATAACGTCCTGAAGATGTTCCGAGAACGTTGTTCTGAGAACGGTTTTCTAGCAACATTATAAGAACATTCATCAAGCGCAAATAACGTCCTGAAGACGTTCCGAGAATGTTGTTCTAAGAACATTTTCTAGCGACATTATAAGAACATTCATCAAGTGCAAATAACGTCCTGAAGATGTTCCGAGAACGTTGTTCTGAGAACGTTTTCTAGCAACATTATAAGAACATTCATCAAGCGCAAATAACGTCCTGAAGACGTTCCAAGAATGTTGTTCTAAGAACGTTTTCTAGCAACATTATAAGAACATTCATCAAGCGCAAATAACATCCTGAAGACGTTCCGAGAATGTTGTTCTAAGAACATTTTCTAGCGACATTATAAGAACATTCATCAAGTGCAAATAACGTCCTGAAGATGTTCTGAGAACGTTGTTCTTAGAATGTTTTCTAGCAACATTATAAGAACATTCATCAAGCGCAAATAACATCCTGAAGACGTTCCAAGAATGTTGTTCTAAGAACATTTTCTAGCAACATTATAAGAACATTCATCAAGCGCAAATAACATACTGAAGACGTTCCAAGAATGTTGTTCTAAGAACATTTTCTAGCGACATTATAAGAACATTCATCAAGTGCAAATAACGTCCTGAAGATGTTCCGAGAACGTTGTTCTTAGAACGTTTTCTAGCAACATTATAAGAACATTCATCAAGCGCAAATAAACATCCTGAAGACGTTCCGAGAAACGTTGTTCTTAGAACGTTTTCTAGCGACCTTACAAGAACATTAATAACGTTATAAGAACGTTTCAAAAACATTATTTTAATAACGTTTTGTACTAACATTTACAGAACTTTTTAAAGAACGTTAGTGAATGTTCTGGAAACGTTCCCTGTTAGCTGGGTTTGTGTGTGTGCTCGCATCTCATATAAGTATGCGCGTGGAGAGTGCGCGTCTCATATGAGTGTATGTGCGCGGAGAGTTCGGCGCGTCTCGTGTGTGTAGAGTTTGCGTGTATGTGCGTGAGCGACTTTGTGTGTTGTTGTGCATTTCATATGTATTTGTTTGAGCACTGACGTTGACGAGTTAACTCCTTAGGTATCGAAATCTGGAACCGAACAACATGTCATTTTTCGATACTCGATAGTATCGAGGCAATTCGATCGATACCTAAAAAGTATCTCGGTACCCAGCCCTGGAGTTTACGCAGAGTCTGTGGTATATTAAGAAGTGAAGTTGACTGGATTTATAGTACTGTTTATCAGGAAATGATCTATGAAAGCTTTTTCACTGGAAGAAAAACTTCCACAGAAGTATCTAGTTTGAATGCATATTGCCCAATAAGAGGTGATTATGGATAAACCTGTCAGCCTCACCCACTCCCTCCTGTGTTCTGATTTATCTGTCACTGTTAATGCCTGTCCCTAAGCCCGGCCCGTGACAGGCAAAATGCTAGGGGCGCTGCATTTAGCATTTACAGCGGTTATCAAGGAAACAATGCATCACTGCTGTTCCTTAAACAATGACACTTCAAGTTTTGAACTAAAATATTATTTCCACCATATAGCCTGTCAATAAATAAAATGCAATGAAAGAATGCTTAGAGAGTGAAAGTTGCTTCTGGGGTTTGGATTTGTACTTCAATATAATGAGCTCTAAAATGCATACTTTTCAATGAAAGAACGCTTAGAGAGTGAAAGGAGGTACAAGTTTAAGAATAGCCTACACTAGTTTTTTTTTTATGTGTTTTTTTTTGTATTCTGAATGTTTTCCTGTCTTACTAAATGTTGGGCTCATGAATAATAAGTTGCATTCGCCCAAACTGATTTTGTAAAATCAAAACGCGGATGGTGAACCTGGGTGAGGTAACAATGATTTTCACAAAAAGAATGATTAATTATCAATTGAGAATTTGTTATTATTATGGTCTGGTGAAAATAATAATATGGGCTGTGAGAAAATAATGAATAAAAAGAGTAGGGCTGCTCTGAGTCCAGGCAGCATATTTCAACCCAGTAGCATGACAATACAACGTTCCTCACAGCCAACAAACAGACCGGCCCACCGGGAATCCTCAAATGCAAATGCAAAAAATGCAATCCATTATTTGTCTACCAGATAATACCTAAATTACAAAATGAATGCAGTGTCTTAAAATCCTGTAAAAGCTAAGGATATTCAGTGAAAATTGTTTGTAGTGTTTTACAAATAACTGATACATGTGCATAAAACAAATTTCTTTCTTGGCAAGTTGCGATGGCTGACCAATTGTTCATTGGTCAGGCATCGACCAATAAAATGTCTTCATTCACTTCAAAGCCCCACCCCCAGCTCTGGTCTCTCACATCTGCACATACAAGTGAGTTTTGCAAAAGGAGTAGCAAAAGTCAGAGCACTAGGATGTGAACTTGTACTGACAGATTTGAGAGCTTGTAAGTGCCGACTTGTTGTGCAGCGAAACTGAAGTAAAGTGCAAAAGTAAAAATGTCATAAGCATTTGTGTGTCATTTTCTTTGTGTGAATGTCATTCTACACATTTGTGACTATTAATCTACAACTTCCGATTCAAAACACGGGTGTTTTGATCATTGTCTGTGTTTGCAAATTGAAAGATTCAGCTTTTCACATCAGAGCTCATGAAAGTTCTCACATTCAGATTTTCAACCTCCCGAGTTTTGTTACTGTATTACCTTCATAGTCAGTGCAAGGAAGCGAATGGAGAAAAAGCACTCCTCTCAGAAAACAGACACATAAGGATACTTTATTTTATTTATTTTTTATTTATTTTATATACTTTACATCAAGAAGTTGGATGATGCAGCCTTCACAAGCTCAAGGGATGTAGGACATTTTCTGCAGCCACTGATGGAAAGTCAGCCTCTGACCCAGCTGACTATTTATTTGGCTGTACAGAGTAGGAGACTCTGATGAATATTTATTTTTATTTGGATGTACAGAGTGGGTTAAAACGGTCCTTTTATGGATTTTTTGAGCAACAAGGCTTGTTTTTTAAGGGGCATTTATGGATTGAGTAGAAAGGTTTTCATTACATGGCTTTGTTTTTGTTTAAAAAAAAATGTTTTTTTTTTCATGTGATTTTTGTGTGAGTGTATTTTTTCCAGCAAACGACATTTGGGGTCATGTCACTTCTTGTATAAAATGAAATTTTTCCTAAGAAATGTCCCTTTACATACCTGTATCTTGTCTCTACTTATTTAGAAACACCTACTCAGTGGAACAAGGTAGAAACCGTCAAATAGAGACCTGTTGTGTAACTCATTCTTCAACATATGGATAGATTTCAACACCTGATACTTCATACATCACATGACAGGCCATTTTATGTACTGTTCAATATGCAAATAATAAAAATAAAAACATATATAGAAACAAATTACCAGTTAATAAGAGAGGCTGTAATCTCATATTCATGTCATATTTACAATTATTTAGAATGACTCATAAGCAGGCATATGTGTGATAACAAAGAATATAACATTGAAAGAAAGAGAAATTACTTCTTTCACATTAAACGCACGTTTGTTACTGGCATTTTACTATTCATTTGAAGCTTATAACGAATGTTCAGTTTTTGAGTAGTTCTTTCAAGAGCGATGCCGTATGAACAGACCAAATTTGTTGAGTCTAATGTAGTAGTATTATTTTATTTTATTTTAGTTCAGTTTGAGCTTAATTTTAATTTTTTATTTATTTAATTTTATTTTTGTGTGCGTGTCATTGATCATTTTGAGTTTTTAACACTTGAAACAATGTTATCAGCCCTTTAAGACCTGCCATAGAACAGTTTCACCAGAGCATATCTAAGTTTTTTTACATGCTGTGCTGTCATTCTTTTGAGTATTTTCATATGCCATATATCAATACAATCCTTACAACCCCAATTTGAAGGCTATGCATGTCAGAAATCTATACTAACTAGATAAATAGCTCAAAAGTGCAATAAACACACACAAATCAATGTCAATGAAATGGTGCAGCACAGTCATGTACCACTTCCTGCTTTTTTTCCATAAGGAATAGTAGCCAATCACCTGATCTGAAAGATCAACTCCCCCCATGAAGCGATTGTAACTTTCACAGCCGTAGGAACTGGAATATCCACATTCTTGTACCCACTGCTGGACTTGCACACTCTTTTCACAGTGTCCCCCGAGTATGCAGTGTGCCAAGTAGTGCACACACTCACCTCTCATGTGTCCATCCATTTTGTGAAAAGGAGTGATCCCTGTCTGATCCACCTTATTGATCCTCGTGGAGATTTCCTTGCCAGCGCATTTACTTTGGTTTTGGGACACTAATTCTTGTGTCCCTGGTGGTTCCACAGGCTCCAAACCCTCAGGTTATAAAGGTACTGGAAAAGTACTGGACTGGTATAAAAATGATCACAGTAAACGTTATATCCAGATCCCAAGAACTCTTTTCTGACCAGTGACATCAAAGCATCGAATGGAAGTCCCTTCCCACTTACAACACTGGACGTCCCTGTGTAAATGTTGAAATCAACTGAGTAGCCACTACTGTCACACAACACAAACAGTTTTATTCCCCACTTTGTTGGCTTGTTTTTGATGTACTGCTTCAGGCTGATTCTGGCTTTGGTGGCTACCATCCGCTCATCCACAGAAAGGTTTTTGTCAGGGTGGTAAACAGCTTTGCAGGCTACACGTAAAATGTCATAAAGAGGCTGTATTCTATGCAGACATTCATACTCATCTGTGCTTTTTTTCCTGTCATTGGCAGCACCTTCTGCAGGGTCACTCAAGTGCATGTTCCATGTGATACTGAGGAACCGGTCTCTGGTAATGAGGGTAGGGAACATGGAAGATGGATTTGACACGCCAGTAATCTCAGAGCTTTGGAAGCTTTAGAATGCCCATGTATAGTGTGAGGCCGATGTATTTGCACATTTCTTCTGTGACTTCAGTCCACTTAAATTTTTTTCCTGCAGCAATATTCCTGGCTGTTTTTTTATTAGTATTGGCACAAAGTGTTTTGATAGCAGACTTGTCAAAATACATTTTGAAAAGCTCAATGGGTGTTGGGTTGTCCACAGAAGTTGACAGTGGTGGCTGCACACCTGGCTTTCTTTTGGGCGTGAAAGGATGGGGGGATTGAGGCAAATGGTCAGGGTCCTTTTCTGTTTTCCACCCACCAGAATGATTAGGCGCTGTCTCTAATGTACAGCCCTTGCCTCGGGACCTTTGGGTCTGACTTCTGTAGGGTCTGATGTTAGCTCTCCGACCATAACCTCTCCCTCTACAAATCCGCACAGATGGCTCTGAGGAGCAGGATGCCTCTCTAACATCTTTAACACTACAAAATGGTAAGTTAGTTGTTTTTGGCACAAAAGCAATATAAAAATGTCAAGAGTAAATCTAATGTCATGCACTCAAGTTCAATGTGTGTTTTTTTTTATTCTCTAACACACATTTAGCATATTTCATGAATAAATAATTTAGACGTTTTGGCACAAAAGCAACATAGAAACTACCAGAGTAAACACAGCGTCATGCACTCTCGTTCATTCTGTGTTTGTTTTGTGTATTCTCTAACTCACAAGCAAAGCATATTGCATGAATATGTACTTACATGTCCTGGAAAGGATCTAGTCCTTCAAAAAAGTCAGCTTTGTCCCCACTTGAAACAGAATTAGGAGCAGATGAGCAGTCAGAGAGTTCCTCTTCGTCGGACGCGAGCAGTATATCCAAAACCTCACTGCGGTAACGTTGGTTTTATGTTGGACATTCTTTAGACATTCAATCTTTTATTCAGCATTAATTTATATGTAATCGCATAATACTCATGGAACATGCTGTATCTCCTCTTGTGAAAAAGAAGTGTGCTAAATTGTATTTAAAGTTCTGTGTACTTCAAATCTTAAAAGTATACTTTTTTAAAAGTGCATTTGCAGATAATATAATTTAAATTAAAGGCCACTTAAGTGTACTTAAAGAGAGTACACTTTAATTACAATAGGTCTTAACATACTTAAGTGCACTTTATAAAAAATGCACTTTATGATAATGTCTAATTAAGTATTACTTAAACATACATTTTACATAATTATGATTTTATTGTTATAAGGTGAGAGAAGACCCAATAGCGAAATGACAGTCAATAAGCTCTTTAATGAAAAGTCAATGAGTTCAGCCACCAGTAGGGTGAATAAACAAATCTTCTTGAAAAAATAATCACAACAGAAAACAGCTAAAAACCTCAGGCCAGTAATCAACAACGGAAAAAATCCTCGTCTTCGAGCTTAGGCAGAGTTCATTGAGGAAGCTCGGGCACAGACGGCGGCTAGCCTCTGGTCACACAGGAGCGGATACAGATGAAGCACAGTGGGGAACAGCAGTAGTGTTGCATGCTAGAAGAATGTTGTAATTTACATTTTTTGAACCAGATGTGAATTTGATTGTTATAAGACGGCTATCGATAAATACATCTGAGTTTTTTTTGTTATATTATGTTGTGACTGACTTTTGATGCCGAGAGGTCAGAAAAAAACAGGAGAGTGATGTCATCAGCGAAAGAGAGAGAAGAGCGAACGTGAACTGTCGATTGTGTGTACAACAGAGAAGTGTTCTCGCGTCCAACAGTTTACTAACTCCACTTTGAACCAGGAAGAATAAAGTTTTAAAAGAAAAAAAAGAAGACACAATGTTTTGTCTGTCCAGGAGTGCAACAGTGTTTAGCTCTATCAAGCAACACGCACTGATCAGAGCAGACATAGGTTAGAGCAAAAGCAAAAGTAATACTAGCAGCTAGATGAAAGCCATGACAAAACAGAATCAGGACAGGAATAAATAGAGAGGAAGTGCAACAACACATCTCTCTATCAGTGGTTTAACGAACAATCTGACATCCTGACAGGAGGAAGAGAGGCGGAGAAGTAGCAAACGTTAATGAATGGAGGGAAGGATTGGGCAGCCGAGGTGTGAAAAGTACTTAGAGTAAACTTTAATGGGTAAATAGGGGAGACAGCTGGGAAAGCTATGGAATGAGGAGAGTGAGTAATTGAGTGTGCTAAAATCAGGCGAGTGTCAGTGTGTGTGTAACAAGGCCAGTGGCCAGAAGAGGGCGGGATGGATAGAGAGAGGCAGGATGATGTTTTTTGTTTTTTTTTAAGTACTTATTTTTATATATTTATCAATATACTAAAGCACATGTAAAATAATTGATTTTAATTTAGGATTCCTTAAGTGTGTTCTCCAAAATTACATTTGTTAATGTATTTTAAAGGTATTACTATTTAGTCTGATCAATTAATAAAAAATAAACCGATCCTGCTCAATACTTTCTTATCAGATATACTTGTTCCAATATAAATTTTGGTTCCGGAAAATTTCATGGTCAACAGCGTTGAGATGACGTATGAATTTTATAAATGTAATTTTCTACATAATATTTGACATACAGTGTCATTTAGGAGAGTACTGTATTTGTATGTAATAGTACCGTAATTTACATCTGTGTACAGAATACTTTCAATATCATTATGTTGTTCACTTAAACACACATTTAAGCGCATTAATTGCAAGCAAAAGTTTAACAAATCTAAACCAAATTAATTTGCATTCAAATAGCCTACATTTGGTTTCTATTATAGGATGTTGTTCTGTGAAATTGTATTTTTGTTTTTTGGACGAGTCTAACCATAGTCTTATTAGAACGAATTAGAACAACTTGGACTTGAATAGAAATGGAAAGCTTGAAATAATGTTACCACGCAGTCTCTCTTTTGTTTAATGCGCATGCGCCAAAATACTACGTCATGACGGTCGCACTACTTCACCAGATTTTGAAAAAAATGCGCCCAACATGAATCAAAATGGCGGAAAGGAAGTTTGGCCAATTTTATCATAATTGGTATCGATGTTCTCGGCATGACTCATAGAATATAGGGAGACAGTTTCATTCGAATAGTCTAATTTATTCAAACCGTTATTAGCATTTATTGTAAATTTCTTTCTTTTTTTGACCACAAGGTGGTGCTGTTGCCCAAACTTTTTGAGTACCATCAGGGCATGGTGCCGAAGATTTTTGTAATAAGTTTCGTAATGATATGCTAATGCATTCGTAAAATAGTTGCATTTTAGGAAATTATTCAAAATGGCTGACGACCAAAATGGTTGACATGGGAAAACTGGACATCATTCGACTCGGCATGGTCCACCAAATCTAAAGAGATCATTGTTTTTATTTTTGGTTAACCCTTTCAGAAGTTATAAGTAAAAATATGAATTTTTCGTATCTCCTGACCACTTGGTGGTGCTGTGCCGAAACACTGCAGGTAGCCTCAGGCTATGCTTGTTATAACACACACCAAGTTTGGTCTCAATACGCCAACATTTGCCAAGATATAGCCTCACGTGCATTTTTTGCGTGGCTTTCGTCAACTTTGTTCATATGTCATTCGAGAACGGTTGGACGAATCAACTTGAATTCCATAACTTTTTGCCAACATGGTCTAAAGATGATCTGAGCTAATTTTGGTGAGAATCAGACCAACTGTCTAGGAAGAGATAGAAAAAAGTAGTTTTTTGAATATCTAAAAATAGGAAAAAAAACTAAACCTTGCGATTTTTGAATTTTGGGGTTCATCCAACTTGGCATGAGCCAAGGGTTCAGAGAAAAATATAATGTTCCTTAGGTACCTTATGGTTGAAAAGTTATTAGCATATAATTTTTGCAAGTTTGGACAAGTGGTGGTCCTAGAGAGTTTGAGTTAGAGACTTAAAAATTGCTATTGTTCATGATGACACTGTCCTCTATCAGAATGGCAAATTTTCACAACTTTCCTGCAGTCGGTTCTATGGGCTGCCATAGACTTGCGGGCATTTACTCTACTTGAGGGATAGGTTAGTTAATGCTGTTAAACATAGAGGGGAAAAATGCATTACAAATAAATAAGTAAATAAAATAAAACCCTTCTAGAGTAGGCTGTTCTTAAACTTGGACGTCATTGTTGAATTACAAATCAAAGCAAGCGGTGTACAATCTTTAAGTTTTCTTTAACTGAAAAAAAAAAAATGTGCATTTTCATTTCATCCAAAGGCTAAAGTTGCAATAATTGTTTAGTTAAAAACTTTAAGAAAAAAAAAAATGCTTGATTGACTGACGCTTCATAGACCTTCTTATGTTTTCAAATGTAATGCTAGTTGTAATTTCACAGTATTTTCACCTCCTAAATTACACGTGTTAAGGCACAATTCTGTAATGGTACAGTTTACTCAGGCTGATGAAATGCTTTGTATGACATTAAAACTATTTTTAGAATAGTTGTTCATACATAGGTTAAGCAAAACAATTATTTTTATTTCTGATAACTTTTTAACTGCAGGCAGACTTAGGCCTACATTATGGTACAGTAAAAAATATTTGGAACCTATTCTGTCCATTATTTTCTTAAAGAATAAACAATAATACAAGAATAAACATTATTTTCTTAAAGAATAAGATAAGGAATCACAATTGTTACTTATTTTCCATTTCTGAAGTTAATTGGCTTTTGACTCCCCTGACAGCGGCACCTTGCTCAAAAAAAGCAACAAGTCATCGATGGAGATATGCGAGCAAAAGATAATAGAAAAAAAAATGTATAACAGAAAGTGCAAAGGCAGCGCTGAAAAGACCAGTACAAAAAAGGCTTTTGAAATCAAGTGGGCTGGTCTAAGGCATGAAACTGCAGGGCTGAAAATGAGTCCCACTTTGGCCCTGTTGTGACCCCCTAAATTATGTATACTTTTAGAGTATTGTGGTTTTGGAAAAGTTGTATTTTCATATATTGTTTTTTCATTTTATTTGACTTGCTAAATGTGACGGAAACCTGGAAACTGTTAAGTGTGAACCATTGTTTATTGCCGGAGATCGGGACTTGTATTTTGAAAAATGTATCGAGGACTCGTATAGAGGAGCAGTGGTGCGCCTGCGCCCTCACAATCGCTGGCGATTTTCTGCGACATAGACACGAGTGTTTCTGTCTCCTGAGTTTCTTTTGTTTGTACAGGTATGGTTGTCGCAGCAACAAAACAATGTACACATGAGTAATTTTATTTCTATGTGTATTTTCATGTTTTAAATAAATTGTGTATAAATGTTTCAGTTGTAGGGAATGATAACGTGGCAAAAACTGATACTTTTGTTGTGTTTGTTCAACAGTAAAATGGCGGCCGCAAAGCGAGCTTTTATTGAGGTGGAGGGGTACGTGCACGAAGTGTCGTCGGTGCTGCAGTCCGGGTCGGGAAATGCGCGGTATTTTTACCGCAGTACTCCAAGAAGCTGATAAGAATAGTCGGGTTGTTGTGTTTGATGTGCAGAAGCACAACAGTTTTCCAGTGTGCGGAAAGAGATCGGTGAGTAAGAAAGCTTTGTGTGAATACGGTGCGTGGGTATAAGCTAAAGAGGTCAATCTAAGAAATAAAGTGTTGTGATTGACTAGTCACTGTCATGTCGTTCCTCATTTAAAGGAATTGCGATCATCGTAAAAAACAGTACTTAGACGAGGCTTTCTTATGCCATTTGTGTGTAGAAATGTTAATAGGTCACGTGACGCTGGCAGTTTGTGTTACATGTTCTGAACCAATGACGCGAAACAAAAGATTTGGTCAAACTACGAAGCTTCATGAAGCAGAATTGTGAAACTGGTTGTTACTAGATATTGTTGAATAATGTGTTTTTGTTTTGTTTTTTTATTGTGGTTTACAAATGGTGTTTGTTGTTGATGTAAAATATTAAAGTTGAGCCACTGTACTCACATGTACTGGTTTAAATATGTTTGTTGTATCTTTCTGGGTAATGAAAAAGTAAATGGTTTTGCTGGCAAAGCAGGCCTCAGTGAGCCATTGGCCTGTATGCAAAATATTGAAATTGGTGTCCTGAAGATGAGCACAAGGCTTATGAGTGTGGAACGACATGAGGGTGACTAATAATATATGACATAATTGACATTTTTGTGTGAATTAATTAACATTAACATTTTTGTGTTTAAGAATTAATAGGGATATAGGTGTAAAATCTAAAAGAGTTTGAGCAGTGAAATTATAGATTGGTTGTTGTATTCTTTGTGAAAGGGAACAGGTTTGTATATAGAGTATACATGGCTAATGTGAAAGTGGAATGCATGTAGTATTTTGAATGAATGGGAAATGAGTGTCTGTGTTTTGTGTTTTTTTGCAGGACTGCTTTGAAGCTCAGCGATGTGGGGTTGTCTCCTTCTAAACAGACCAAAAACACCAATGACATACTAGTGAACAGTAGATCAAAGGTGTCAGTTGTGCGACGCTTAGTTTATGTGTTCGAGGAGAAAGTCAGCACACACAGCACAGTGAGGACCCTGAGGGATATCATCAAAGATTTGAGAGAGTACCAGAGGGTAAGTGTAAATATTCTTTATGTGAAACGTAAGATCTGTCAGTGTGATTTAAGCAGGTAATTGAGAGAGACCTAACTCTGAGTATATATACACTAGCAGTTAGAGCTGTAAGAAAAGATTGATATATGTGGGTTTCACAATATGTTGTTTAATTATATTGAATTGATTTTCCAAAAAGGAATATCAATATTTAAAAAAAATAATGTAAATCTTACAAGGTGCATGTTTTTTGTTTAGTATGTGATTCATATCTTAATCTGTGAGTTGCATGTATTAATAAATATAAAGTGAATAGCCTCAGAAAGGAAAGGTGAAATGTTCTGACTATTAATCATCTGTATTGACGTTTAACAAATGTTTGGTTTTGTTTTGAATTCCTGAAAGAATTTAATTTTTCATTGATATTAAGCAGATGTAATCATTTGTTCAGATCAAAATATTATGGCAATATATGGTACAATTGTAAAAATAAACTGTGTAGCTTTGAAGCATATATAATATATGTGGTGTTTTAGATAAAATGCACGGTATACATACACATTTATTGAAAGAATTTTGAGGGATTTTTAGTGAACTTTATTTTTTTTGATGCTGAAAAAGTGGTTGTTTATTAATGATTGTTGTTGAGGATGATTATTGATGATGCAGATCCTACTGTACTGTTATTTTTGTAATGACAGGTTTCATAAGTTTATCGTATTCCTACATTAAGAAATATTTTAATATATGGTACTGCTTACAGTATTATGTAGTGCACCATATTGTATTGTATTGCTGGTTTTGTGATGTATTTTGTTTTCAGCGGAATGTTGCTAATATACAGCTCAATGAGGAATATTTACAAAGGAATGGAAAGGGGATGTGCAAGCTTAACAGATGTGTAGTGTTTGTATATTGTCTAATTATGTATTTGTTTTATAGGTGACGGTTAAGATCAAAATGGTGCAGGTCCTGGAGGAGAAAGAGACGATGGTTCAGGGTCAGAGGGTGCGTAGGAAGAGTGTGGTTGTCGCTGATGCAGATGAGTTACTGCTGCTAACTCTCTGGGGGACGCATGACCTTATGCAAGGCCTGTGGTATGAATTAAAAAATGTGTCTGTGAGACAATTCAAAGGCATGGCCACACTAAGTACCACAGTGCAGACAACAGTGAGCCAGACGGAGGACTGTGGTGTTGCAAAAAGTTTCACTGGTGCAGAACTGCAGACTGTAGTAGGTGAAATCCTGGATGCAGATGTGAAGATGGAACATTTCTGTCCTAAACATCACTAGCTTTTGGCTGTCAATTCAAGCACTTTAATGACACGGTGTAACCAGTGCCAAGCGTTTTGCAAAAACGTCCAAAACAACAGTGGAGTTTCGGGGTCATATCAGTATCAAGGTTAAGTCTGCACAACAGAAGATTAATCTGGATAATGTGCAGATTCGCGAGTTGCTGTCTGTGAAGGATGAACAATTGGTAGACGCTCACAGCCTCGTTGCAGATATTCTTGTGCATGATGAGATGCACATTCAGACTTGGAGGGACTTCGTGACCAAAGTCTCATTTGTTGAAAGAAGTGGGAGCAGTAGTGCAGGTACTTCTCTTGCAATGGAAGACACAGCAGGCAGAAGCACAGAAGATTCTTCATTTGAATTGGAGGGTGAAGAGGCTGTAGCCCTGGAAGGATTGTTTGATGATGGAGAATGAGGAACTAATTTCTGCAGCACTGAAGGAGTCCTGGTGAACTGTGTAAAGTAATGCATGGTTAATAGGACAGAAGAGGCGCAAACTTTAACAAAGTTTATTTAATGTGTATCTTTTTTTTCTTTCCTTGGGGAAAACTACTGAAGCTGTGGAACTTTGTGTTAATAGGAAAGCAATATTGGTTGCAGTATTTATTTGTATTATAGAAGTGTGTTTTTTGTTTGTGTTGATTTGTCTTTTTTTATAATTGAAAGTTGGGTTAGATCCGCGAAGTGTACAAGTGTATTTATTAATATATTTGTATATGCAAAACTTTTTTCAGATTTTTGTTTGTTTTTAAAGTACAATTGGTGTAAACAGCTAAGTTTACAAGTACTGTATAATGTACAGCAAAGCTGTGACAATTTTATAAAAGTTTTGTGTATTTTCTGCAATAAAAGAGTGTGTGGTAAGAAAGTGTTATGTGTTTTTTTCCTGCTAACAAGCGGTGTATGTTAGACATTATACGCAATAAGAAGAATTAAGAGAAGTGTCATGCTGATATACATAGATGTAAAACAGGCTAGTAAATGTTTGGTGTATGTGTTAAGGGTTGAGCTTTGGCTTAAAGGCCATTTTAATGAAACTTTAATGTTTTAGTAGTCTTCAAGTGCAAAATCACAAGCAGAAAGACTTAGTGTTTCATCAAGTTTTGATGTGAAGAAGGAACTGAAACGGCAACAAAACATTTCATGGTGTTAAGTGGAATGGAAGCAAATTATGGCTAAGAGCTCTATAATTTCTTGAGTTTATAAATTGTTGAGTTTAACATGACTGCACATGTAATAAGTTAGAGTAGTCATTGTCAGATGTGAGGTTTTTCAAATGTTCAGGTATGGCCAATCTGAGTTATTCAAGTGTAGCAATCTGGATGAAGAGTAACATGGATGGTGTGTTTAGCAAAAAGGGTGAATTACAAAGTGCTTACAAGGTGAAGATTTGGTTTAACGTGTTCATTATTATTGTGTTTACATGAACAATAAAATCAGTACTATTTTTTTTAAGGAAGTGTAGATGAGCTTGATAAAGAGCTGGCTCTTTCAACTGCTAAACAACACTGCAAACAGAGAAAGCATATCAAGATGTTAAAGTAAAGGCCTTGTAGTATATTTTATAGTATAAATTATACAGGTTGTTTTTATGTTGTTTATCTTAAATGCACGCAAATGGTATTTAGTCTGCATGATATTACTGTGACCCGTATGTTTCGCCACATTATTGATCATGCGCACAATGGTTGAATGTTGTGTTCATATGGTCGTGCGATGATCGACAGCGCCGAATGGAATCACATGTTCATCAACATGAAGTAAAGAACACTCAGTTGTATGGACTATTTCACTTGTGGGTGAGCTGTAGCGAAAGGATAATCATGTGATTCTGTATTGTAATAGAAAAATTAAAAGAGTCTTATAACTGAAATTAATTTGAGCGTTCATTAAAAGGAGTCGGCTCATAGAGTCGAATCGTATGTAAAAGATTCACTGTTGCTAGAAAGTATTAGTCTTACCCCCTAAAGTATATCAATTTTCGGGTATTGTGGTTTTGGAAGGGAAAGTGTATTTTCATATATTGTTTTTCTTTTACATTGACATGTTAAATGTAACGGAAACTTGAAAACTGTTAAGTGTGAACCATTGTTTATTGCCGAGTGAGATCGGGACTTGTATTTTGAAAATGTATAGAGGAGCAGTGGTGCGCCTGCGCCCTCACAATCGCTGGCGATTTTCTGCGACATAGACACGCGTGTTTCTGTCTCCTCAGTTTCTTTTGTTTGTACAGGTATGGTTGTCGCAGCAACAAAACCATTTACACACGAGTAATTTTATTCCTATGTTTATGTTCATCTTGCAAATAGATTGATTATAAACGTTTCAGTTTCTGAAGATATTGAATAGCCGTTGATCTTCCGCCATTTTGTGGATGCTGTTAAATGCTTGTGCATTTTTGTGTAATGGACGATTATGATGTGCGTGTAATTTGATTCATATATGTTCTAGTTTCCAGGTTATGATGTTCATTATTGTTTAGTGATATGATATTTGGGTTTAGTTAAGTACAGTTGAACTGTTAATAACAGTTGATGTTATGTATATCAATACACTTCTCCAGTTAAATGGTTACATTACGAGTGCAGGCCTGATTATAAAATCAGAATCGAAAACGTTAAACTGGTATGGGTTGCATATGTTTTTCAGGTTCTTATGCGTTACATGTTCAGACGTGATGATTTTATATGGATAAGATACATTGTGATTTGTCTGAGTAGATTGAAATGAGCAAGGTGAAAAGGTCAAATATGAGTTTTTCTGGGGAAAAAGGAAAAATGTAAACGTGAAATGTGTGTTGTGTTGAAAAATAGAGAAAAAGAATGACATTTGTGCATGAATAGGAAAACGAAAGATACTTTTTTGGAGAAAGTTTTAGTGAATTACAATATAACAAAAAAAAGACGCTGGAAAAAACAATTGGTGAGATGTGCAAGACAGACAAGTTTTCTCCTGTGTGCTCAAGTTGTCTTGTTTTTACAGGGACTTTCTAATCTGCCAACACGTCCTTCTGAACATTAACGGTACATCGCAGATTAAGGTAAGCATATTTGATGTGTTTTCATAACATGTAGAATTTGTAAGTAAATATTGAGAGTAAAAATTATAAAAATGCAAATTTATTACAGCAACACGGCGTATTGGACGATGCGTTTCTTGTACGTAGAGTTGGTTTATGTTTACAAGCGTGGTGAGAGGGTTGTATTTTATAACTGATCAGCCATAATATCTCGACTCTGTGTATTTATGATATGTTTGTAAAGCCCTATGTCTTAAAACAATATGTCAAAAACAAAATAGCAGGAGGGTGCAAATGTACATATTTGTACTCATTTGAGAAAATCATGATTCATACAAAAACACAACACGAGATGTGATGGATTATGTGTGCATTTTCTGTTGTGAAGTGAACATATCTGTAGTGTTTAGATTGTCGTGTGGGGAGCTTTGGTTGTTAATATATTTTATGGTTTTGTTATTTGTGTTTGCCTTATTTGCTTCATCGTTTTATTGTGTGTGGATGTCATAATAAAGGTGTAATGCAGCTGTAGTATTTGTTCAATTAGAAAATGCGTATAGGAACAGGAATATAGGCATGGTTTTCGGTCTGGTTTTTTTCAGTGTTGGGGGCTGTGTAGGTGTATCAGCCTGTGATTTGTCTTTGTGGGTTTTTTGTTATACTTTGTGTTATACATTAACGCAAAAATGTAAGTACAGATATATACGTATTTATTATATTTCGGGTGGTATTATATAATTATATGCTCTCAAGAAAGGCTGACGTGCATAAGTGATAGAAATGAAATCATACTTGGGTAAGCTTGGTAGTCTTACAATTTGTCGAATATGAAGAGTGACTTGTAAGTGGGCATGCTGTGTGATCTTTGTTTTGTTTTAGTAGTGGAAGGAAATAGGTGTCTATAAAGTGTTGTTTGTAATTATATGTATTTGTTTATTGTATACTGAACAGAGTATATCAGACATGTTATTAAATGTGTGTTAATTGAAGAAGATCCTGACACTACACATTAAGCTTGATAGAGTAGCTGCTAAACATATTTGGAGTGAAATAAGATTGTGCAAGTCAATCTGACATGCATTATTAAGTGTATGTTTTGTTTAGTGGAATAAAGTATAGTTGACTAATTTATGTTTGTGTGTTGTTTTTTCTAGGTGTGTGTAACGTCTAAAGCAGTGCTGAGGTAAAATTTTATTTCATTTTCAATTTAGCATTGTTCAGGAAATATATCAGGTTTTTTTTTTTTTAGTGTGTATATATACTTGATGTGATATTAAGTAATTATTATTAACAGTTTTTTAGTTGAATAAATTACCTATTGATAGTAGTGTAGTTATTTATGAATGATTAATTATTAGGGAGTATCATTGACTATCATTGTTCTCTAAACGTAATGGTATCTTTTTTTGTGGGTTTCAGAAAGCTTAAGAATAAGATATAAGGTAATGCTGGGTACACACCACAAGATAATCAGGCTGATTTTGGGCCGAGTTCCCCCCTTCCGACAATCCTAGCTATGTCCTGATTGTCTTGATGGTTCTACAGATTATCTTATCAGATTTTCCCTTGGTATGAGGTGTGTTATGAGTGTCCGAACCTGATCAGAAGAATGTGGCAGCCGCCACGATCACGAATCGTAAATATTCAACATGTTTAATATTTAGGATCTGAAATCCTGATGAGTGGGGGGGAACTCCGAGGACCAACGTACGCATGCTCTGGAGATTATCACGTGAAACGAAGCCATATCCAATCAGAAAGCGAGATGATGGAAGACGGAAGCAGTCATGGCGCAGCACAAAGTGAAATTGATGTGGACAGCAGAGATGCAGGATCAGCTTGTTGATTTGTGGCAACAGCACAGATGTTTATACATGTCTTGTATTTTCTGTGAAAAGGATTCCAAACACTATCATTGCATTTTCTTCCTACATATCATCCACCATGCTAATTCTGAAGTCTCGTGAGATTTCCTGTTCTGTTTGTGTGTGGTGTGCTGTCTTTGTTGCATCATGGCACACCACACACTATAGGTTAAATCTAGGATTTTTTTTATGCTCATGTTTGTGGTCTATGACATGTTGAAAATCTTATAAGATGTAAACAATCTTTTGGTGTGTACCCAGCATAAGCCATGGTAAAGTATGATTTATTGAGAAATACAGGCAATAAAAGTAGGATTAGGATTCATGCAGATACGTAGAAAGGCTTAAAGAATTGAATTATGTTTGTAATTTGTAAATTTACTAATATTTATTTACAGAGTCTTGTTGCAACAAACAGCAATATTTTTTAGTGATACGTTCAGTTTAGGTAATGATTAGGAACCCATTCAAGAAAGATGGTCAATTGTTAATTCTTAAATGAGCTGTTTGGATGTAGGTGAAATTAATGATTTCTTTAAGAGATGGACTTAGTACCATGTGCTGGTCATTTTTGTTTCAATGTAAAGTGTCATCTGAATAAGAATGCAAAATGTTTTTATATTTACAAAAGTATTGCATATGTTTATTTATGCAATTGTAGGTGCAATGTAAATATATGCATGCCATGTCTGATGCTGTTTTTTGTGTGAGTTTTTGCCGTGCAAAGATGGATTTTGTTGATTATGATTGTTATTAATAATGGTTCTACACCATATTGTTCTTGGCATTGAATGTAATCTGAATGTTAGAAGTTGACATAAAAGTTCATGCATACATCTAATACATTTAGTTAAAAAATGATGTCATATATGGATATTCGCCACTGGAAGTAAGACCTAAAAGGTCTTTAAATGCCGCAACACAATTTGGGTTGAAATTGTAACTGTGTTCTTTTACTAGGTAAAAATTATTTTTGAGCATATTAACTGGTAGTTCTTATTTGACCACTTTCAGGAGAAACATTTTGGATATTTGTTTTTTAATATTTTTTAACAGATCTGTAATATGTACATGAGTAGTTTTTGATAAAAAGGATAAACAAATTAAGAGCACAAATAATTTGGTGGATAAAGTTTCTTGTCTTATGAAGTTATGATGAATGTAATGTATAAAACATAACTAGTGAGAAAAATGAAATCTAGTGAAAACTGTACTAAACTACTTTCTCTGTGTATGTTTTTATGTAATTGCAGATGCCACGTGGAAAAGGAGCCCGGCGGTCACAAGCAGCCAAGCGAAGGAATGCTGAGCGGTACACACTCGGTTCCTTCATTGACTTGGTTGAGGATATGCCTGCTGTCCACAAAAAGCCTGTTCCACTTAGCTCTGACACACAGAGCCTGGACACCAACAATAGTCCAGTTTGCCGTAAGGCTCAAAACTGCCGTAAGGCTCCAATACCTTCTCAAAACTGCCGTAAGGCTCCAATACCTTCTCAAAACTGCCGTAAGGCTCCAATACCTTGTCAAAACTGCCGTAAGGCTCCAATACCTTGTCAAAACTGCCGTAAGGCTACAATACCTTGTCAAAACTGCTGCAATTGTGTGAAAAGTGTTCCGAAGTCTGAGAAAAAGTGGAATGATGCTGCTGCATGTTTCCGTGTTAATAATTCTGATTATTTTCACCAGCGAGTCATACAGGGTTCCTTTCATCAGGGTGATGCACGATTTGGTTCGAACAAAAACCGTCAGTGTGCAGTGAACAGTATCACAGCAGTCATGAAGAGTGTGCTGAAGGATGTGCTGACATGGACAGCCGAGGACCTGAATTCTGTTCTTTTGCATGGAAATGAGCTGTACACATCAATGCGATTTCAGGGGAAGATCAACGATCGAACAGGGTTGGGTCATGTTTTCTGTTGCAGAACTGCCAAAAGTGTGCACCCTTCATAATACAACATTCTCAATAAACCATGGAGAATCTTTCTGTGGTGTTATTGGTGTTGATTTCTATGATGACTCATTGCGAGATGTGTCCATGTCTATAGAAGAAGCACTTCAGAGGGCTCTGTTTCAGTGTGATGCATGTTTGGTAAACATTAAAAAATACATTTGTGCAGTCATAAAGACAGGGTCTACATTTGCTGTAGTCGATCCTCATTCACGTAATCATAATGGCATACCGGAAGGTAATGGAAGAAGCATAGTAGTTTACTGTGATGACATATACATGTTGTTTAATCATGTTGGTAAGCTTGCCATAGCACTGAATGCCCAGGGAACTCCTTTTGAAGTGACGTCTGTGAAAGCAAACATAATTGGTAAAACCACAACCATGCACACAAGTTCTAAGTCAGGTCAAGAAGGCAGTGGCAAATATGTTTTTCCTGTAACCGCAGAAAAGGAAAGTAAGTGTATTGGAGACTGTGGTAAAAAACACATGTCATGATAAAGTAGCAAGTCTTACACATGTATCATCTACAAGCACAGAGCACAGCAACTGTATTGAAAACGATGGACAACAAACAAATGTTTGCAAATTGGATCAGGCATGTATGGATTCAAGTAAGAAAAAGAGACGAGTGCAACTTGAGTCAAATCTTACACAGACTAGCAAATTGCATGATAATTTATCAATGGATGATGGTGCCATTACTGGAGAAACGGCAGATACTGAGTTAAGTTTCCAATCTTTAACGGCTGCTGATCAGGATGATAATGTCATCCTTGTAGATACTGAGTTAAGTTTCCAACCTTCGGCTGCTGATCAGGATGATAATGTCATCCTTGTAGATACAGTAGATACTGAGTTAAGTTTCCAACCTTCGGCTGCTGATCAGGATGATAATGTTATCCTTGTAGATACAGTAGATACTGAGTTAAGTTTCCAACCTTCGGCTGCTGATCAGGATGATAATGTCATCCTTGTAGATACAGTAGATACTGAGTTAAGTTTCCAACCTTTAATGGCTGCCGAGCAGGATGCTAATTTATCAATGGATGATGGCGTAATCCTTGTAGATTCAGTAGATACTGAGTTCAGTTTCCAACCTTTAACGTCTGCAGACCTGGACGCTAATTTAGCAATGGATAATGATGTCATTCTTGGAGATACAGTAGATACTGAGTTCAGTTTCCAACCTTTAACGTCTGCAGACCAGGACGTTTTTTTGTGTGCACGTTTACAACTGACTAATGAAAGCCTTGGTGTTGTTCAGAGCACACATTTTTGTTCTTTAGGAGTACCATGCAAAACGAAATGCATAAAAGGAGATGGTAATTGTATGTTTAGATCAATAGCACACGCAGTGTGCGGCAATCAGGAAAACACCTGACAATTAGACGTGCAGTTGTGAAACATCTTGAAACTAACAGTTCTAAGTTTGTGAGATACGTAAGTGAAGAGTACAGATCAGTGGAAGATTATTTGACACAGTCTAAAATGTTTTTTTCTGGAACGTGGGGCAGTCATGTGGAATTATTTTCTGCAGCTGACCTCTTGCAAATAAATGTAATGACCTTTAATGATGACAGATGGAATGCACACGTCCCTACCGACCAGTTATTTACAGATAAGGCAATCTATTTGAAGCACTGCAATGGAAATCACTATGAAGTTGTTACCTGTGTTAAACATAAAAAGCAAGAAAATGTCTGTGCAGAAGCATGTAACACTGAAATACACGATCAGAGCAGAAGTCGCAATTTGCGAAAAAGGAAATTAAGTGACACAGCAGAGAATTCTAAATGTGAAAGAGAACGTAAGCGATACCACAGCGACTCCAATTTCAGACAGAAAAAAACAGAGTACGTAAAATCAAAATACTGTGAAGACACTGAGTACAAGCAAAGAAAGATTGAGAACTGTAAAATGAAATACTTTCAAGACATTGATTTTAAAGAGAAGAAACTACAAAATCTTCGAGGTAAATATAAAAACAATATTAATGTGCAGCAGTCAAAACGTGTGAAATTCAAAGATGAAGTATTGCAGGAATGTTTCTTTTCAACAATGTGTTCGGCAGTATTCCCAGACCAAGTATAAAAGCAATAAAGCTTTTAGAGCAAGTGTATGTGAGTATTCAAGAATAAATATCACACAAACCCTACATTTAAAGCCAGCGTATGTGAAAATTCAAAGAACAAATATCGCACGAACCCAACCTTTAAAGCCAGCGTATGTGAAAATTCAAAGAACAAATATCGCACGAACCCAACCTTTAAAGCAAGCGTATGTGAAAATTCAAAGAAGAAATATCGCGCGAACCCAACATTTAAAGCAAGCGTATGTGAGAATTCAAAGAAGAAATATCGCACAAACCCAACCTTTAAAGCAAGTGTATGTGAAAATTCAAAAGAAGAAATATCGCACAAACCCCACCTTTAAAGCAAGCGTATGTGAAAATTCAAAGAAGAAATATCGCACAAACCCCACCTTTAAAGCAAGCGTATGTGAAAATTCAAAGAAGAAATATCGCACAGACCGCAACTTTAAAGCAAATGTATGTGAATATTCAAAGAAGAAATATCGCACAAATTCAACCTTTAAAGCAAACGTATGTGAATATTCAAAGAAGAAATATCGCACAGACCACAACTTTAAAGCAAAAGTATGTGAATACTCTAAAAGGAAATATCATGATGATGAAAAGTTTCGTATGAGTAAAATAAAGAAAACATGTGAAGTTTCTGCAAAAACAAAAACAGACAGAAAGACATTGATTTCACTATTAAATCGGTTTCATCAAGAAGTCAGTACAGGCCCAGAATTTGTTTGCTGTGTTTGTCATCGTTTGTTATTCAGAAAACAGGTAATTAAGTGTAGACGAGATTGCTATAGAATGAGAGGTCAGCAAATTACTGCTTTGGCTGAAAGATGCATCACACACAACTATTTACACATATGCAACAGAGAATGTGAAAATAGATGCCAGTTATCAGGTAATCCAGCTTGTAAATTGTGGGTTTGCTATACATGTCATCGTAAAATTCTTGGTGGAAAATTGCCTGAAGAGAGTATTGCCAACAACATGCATTTGGTGGATATGCCAAAAGAACTAAAAGGGCTTAATTCATTGGAAGAACATCTTATCGCACGCAATATTCCTTTTATGAAGTTGCTTTGTCTTCCCCGAGGAAAACAGAAAGGCTGTCATGGCCCGGTTGTGTCTGTTCCTGTTAATGCCGCAGATGTCTCAAATATTCTTCCACGTAATGAATGTGATGACCACATGATAAGAATAAAACTAAAACGGAAATTGACATATAAAGGCCATTATGAATATAAATATGTCAGCACTGAACGTGTCAGACATGCACTGTCTTATTTGGTAAGACATAACAAGTGGTATAATGATGTGGAGTTTAATGAGCAGTGGGTAAACTCTTTGAATGCAGCTGATGAATTAGAGAATGATACTGATAATGCTGAAATGGAGAAAGAAGATGTAACAGAGAAAAATGAAGATGAGAAAGTAGCTGAAGATGATCCAGAGGAAGATATAACATATATTAAAGAACAAAATGGTCTTTTGTCTGACACATCACTACAACCTGTTGATCTGGGTTCAGAAATAATTGATCAACATTTTCATGATGTACTGAATGTAGCACCAGGTGAAGGTAACAGTCCTGTTAGGCTACTATCTGATAAATCTAATGAGGCAAAGTGTTTCCCTGTTCTCTATCCTACTGGTGGTCCTACATTTCATGATGAAAGACAGGAAAAAATCACATTGTCGCGGTACCTGAATGCAAGAATACTAAATGCAGATGGACGTTTTGCACAGAGAACAGACTTCATTTTTTATGCACAGTATATATCAGAAGTAGATCAGATTGTATCCAATGTCTCAATTGCACTGAGGAAAGGTTCTGAGAAAAACTGCGTAAAGATCACACCAGATATGCTAACAAACTCTGATTCTTTGCAAAGAATACTTAATTATGATGAAGGATATAAGTTCTTACGACCAGTAAGAGGGACCCCTCCGTATTGGATGTCTACACAAAAAGATCTGTTTGCTCTCATTAGACAATTAGGCATACCGACTTTTTTTTTTGCATCTTTTAGTTCTGCTGATTTGAGATGGCCTGAAATGATTAACACTATTATTAAGCAAGAGGGGAAACAAATAAATGTTGATGAGCTTGACTGGTCTGAAAAATGTGGATTCATAAGACGAAATCCTGTCACTGCAGCAAGGATGTTTGATCATAGATGGCACTGTTTTCTAAAAAATGTCATAATGTCACCAGCAAAGCCTATTGGTGAGATAAAAGACTACTTTTATCGTGTTGAATTTCAACAGCGTGGTTCTCCTCATGTTCACTGTTTGTTTTGGGTGGAAAATGCTCCGAAGCTCAATGATCATGATGCAGACAATGATGCTGTGGTTGTTGATTTTTATTGACACATACATCACTTGTGAGATACCACCAGAAAATGACACTGTCCTTTATGAGACAGTGAACAGTGTTCAAAAGCACAGTACAAGACATTCAAAAACATGCCGGAAGAAAAATACAGTTTGTAGATTTAATTTTCCAAGACCGCCATCTAGTCAGACTTTCATTACAAGAGGAAGTAATGCAGATGAGTTAAAATGCAAGGGTGATGATACCACAGCAAGTGCAATTATTAAGAAAGTGAAAACCGCTTTGAATTCTGATGTGAATTTTGATTCAGTTGATTCCTTTTTTTCATTTATTGGGATTAATCAAACTATGTTTGAAAAAGCATACAATGAGTGTTCCAAAAAGAAAAGTATTGTCTTGAAAAGAAATCCCAAAGATGTTTGGGTAAATCAGTATAACAGAGATTTACTGCGTGCTTGGCAAGGGAATATGGATATTCAGTATGTTACAGATGCTTTTTCTGTAGTGGTCTACATACTTAGTTACATTACAAAAGCAGAACAAGAAATGGGACTTCTGCTTCAGCGTGCACAAAATGAAGCAATAAATGGAAATCTAGAAGCTAAAGCATCATTAAAACAGTTGGGAAGCATCTATCTGCACAACAGAGAAATTTCTGCTCAAGAGGCAGTGTACAGGCTGACAGGCATGCATTTGAAGGAATTTTCCCGTAAAGTACAATTTATTCCAATAGGACAGAATCCTGTAAAGATGAGTTTGCCTTTGCATATACTTCAAAACAAAGTGGAAAATGACCAGTCTGCTGATGAAAGCAATTTTTGGATGACAAATGTCATTGACAGGTACAAGAACAGACCAGAGAAAGAACCTTTAGGAAATCTATGTCTTGCCAGTTTTTGTTCTGAGTACAGAGTTCTGACAAAATCAGAGGTTTCCTCAAAAAACAAAATAGCAGAAAATAAAATAATTAAACTCAATAACAACAATGGCCATGTAAAAAGGAGGACACGGACTGAACCTGCAGTAGTAAGGTATCCAAGGTTTTCCCCAACAAAAGATCCAGAAAAATATTATCATTCACTGTTGCAGCCTTTCTTACCACATTATGATGACTCTGATCTGAAGCCTAGCAAGTATGAAAACATATGAGGAGTTCTACAACAGTGGTGTCATAAAAATTGACTGTGGAGTGAAACAAGTCAAAGCAATTGTTGATGGCAACAGAGCATTGTTTGAAAGGGAAAGTGATAAAAAATAGAACAAGCTAAACAGCTTTTGGAACATGGTATTGATTTAGAAGATGCCTGGGCCCAGATATGCCCTGAAACCGAAAAAAACAGCGTGATGAATGCATAGAACTGATGAAGGATAAACTGTTGCTTGATGAAGATGGCAGTCAAGAACTTATTCCAGATCTTACAGCAACCCCACAAAACTGTGTGTACTATTGAAACAAACCACACCCCTGATGCCTAGAGATGAGGCATTGCATTTTACTAAGGTCATTAAATGAGGAACAATCTGCTGTGTTCTACAAAGTGCGAAAGTGGTGTCTACAGAAAGTACTTGGACAAAACCCTGAACCATTTAGATTATTTCTTACTGGTGGAGCAGGAACAGGAAAAAGTCATCTAATTAAAGCAATACAGTATGAATCTTGCAGACTGTTATCTCAGCTTTCTGATAATCCTGATGACATTACTGTACTTTTGACAGCTTCAACCGGAGTAGCTAGTTTTTGGAATTGGAGGTGGGACTATACATAATAAACTTGCAATTGGTGCAAATGTCAAACTGCCATATCAGCCTCTTAGTGACGATAAAATAAATGGGTTACGCACAAAATTGGGTAGTTTGCAAATTTTGATTATTGATGAAGTGTCTATGGTTGACCATCGTCTTTTGTCATACATTCATGGAAGGCTGCGACAAATAAAACAAACTGGTGACTATGGTTGATTTGGAAAAGTCAGTATTCTCTGTGTTGGGGATTTCTATCAACTTCCTCCTGTAAAAGGAACTGCTCTCTATGCTGATACAAAAGGAGTGAACCTATGGGAGAATAATTTTGAACTTGCTGAATTAACTAAAGTTGTTCGACAACAAGATTCAAGTTTTGCTGAAATTTTAAATCGGCTCAGAGTACCTAAGAAAAATGAACCTCTTGCCACTACTGATATTGCTATTTTGAAAAACTGTGAAACATGGGAGAATTGTAATGATCTTCACATATTTGCTACAAATGCTGAAGTTGATAAATATAACATTGAAAGGCTACATGAATGTTGCCCAGAGGCAATCAGTATAAATGCTCAAGATTATGTCAAAAATTCAAAAACTGGACGAATGGAACGTAAAGTTGGATTTCATGAAAAAGTTTTCAACTCATCTTTGTCTAAATGTGTTTCCCTGGGTATTGGTGCAAGAGTTATGTTAAAAAAAAATATTGATGTTGCTGATGGGCCTTGTAAATGGAGCGTTTGGTACAGTTGTCCACATAAGTGAAAGTCAAAGCAATGTTGATGATTTCCCATCTGCTATACACGTGGAGTTTGATAATGCAAATGTTGGTAAAATTCAGAGATCTAAAACACACCAGAGAATTTCCCAAAATTCAACAGTAATTGAAGTACAAGAAGATCAAGTCACAAACGATGGTGGTATAAGGCGTCAGTTTCCTCTCAGATTGGCATGGGCATGTACAGTTCATAAAGTGCAAGGACTTACAGTAGATAGAGCAGTTGTATCACTTAAGAAAATCTTTACAGCAGGGCAAGCATATGTTTGCATTGAGCCGAGTAAGATCTCTTAGTGGATTAATGATTGAGGACTTTAAAGAGTCTGCCATATTTTGTAATGACAAAATTGAGTTGGCTATGACAGATAGTCCAAATTTCCTTTGGAAACAAACAGTTCCACTGAGCCACTTGGTAAATTCAAAATAGCACTGCTTAACGTACAAAGTCTGAAAGCGCACTTTCAGGATGTTCTTGTGCATACAGTTCTGAGGAATGCTGATTGTATTTGTTTGACAGAAACATGGCTAAATGCTGATGACAAAACACAAGACCTACAAATACCAGAATTTGTGTTCAAGCACAACCCTAGAGCAAAGTGTTATGACAACAGTAAAGCTCTTTTTTACCGAATTAAAACATCAGAGAGGTGGTGGGGAGTTGGAATGTATTGTTCTGAGAAAATTGTGTGTAATATTTTTACTCCTGAGCACTGGAATGTAGAATGTTTATATTTTACAGTTCCACATGTCAATTTGACTGCTGCAGTTTTGTATAGGCCCAATTCATATAAAACTGACATGTTTAGACAGCAGCTATTACATGTTATTGAAGAGATAGAAAAGCATCCAGGACAGAAAATAATAATGGGAGACTTTAACGAAGATGTTGTTCCTTCATCGACAGTTCTGAAACTAATGGAACAACATGGATACTATCAACATGTACAAAATCCAACCACGGGAAAAGGGAACATTAATAGATCATGTTTATTCAAAGATATGGAAGGCATAAGTGTCAATGTTTGTGCAAACTTATTATAGTTTTCATCAGGCAATACTCATTTCTCTGTTGTAATCAATTTTATGTTTGTTAACGAAGTCATTGTTTTACTTCATCTACATTTCTGAAATTAATTGAACAACATGTATACAATCAACATATTCAAAATCCAACCACTCATTTCACTGTTGTGATCAAATTTATGTATGAGTATAAATGTGTGAAGATTCCGCCTACCATTGGGGGAGGGGGTGGGTAGGGAGGCATAAGATGAGGTGGCTTCCTAGGGGAGGGGAGGTACTGGAGACTGGGTTGGCTGGCACAGAGGTTGATTGGCTAAGAGTTTCATTGTTAAATCTTTTTAAGTTTGCATCTTTGCAACTTCTGAACATCTGTATAATATCGCCTCCACATCGGTCTGC
Source organism: Cyprinus carpio (assembly GCF_018340385.1). Taxonomy (NCBI): domain Eukaryota; kingdom Metazoa; phylum Chordata; class Actinopteri; order Cypriniformes; family Cyprinidae; genus Cyprinus; species Cyprinus carpio. The sequence continues at coordinate 644,356 of NW_024872759.1, forward strand.
ACATCTTCTGGCTCCACCCTGGCTCTCTGGTTCAACAACATCACCCTTGTTCTCCAGCCGTCTAGATTCATTTTAGTGTCCAGACTACTTGACTCTGGCTTGGTCTTCCGGTTCCCTGGCTCCACCATGGACCTTATCCATCTGACTCCATCAAGGTATCCAACTCTCTCAATCTTGCTGAGAAAAAAAAAACTCTTAACATAGACTTGATGTGTGTGTTTTAATAATTTATAAATACTCTTTTGCTTATGTTATATGCATATTATGTTAATATTCTTACTATTGCATGAAACCCACAATACACTACAATATTATTTATTATTTTTTTTATTGTGCTGTAGAACTATGACGAAACTACACGTCATCTGTGACTACTTCAAAACAATTGACAATGCATGTACCCTCCAATCTTTTGGCTGCACTGGAATCCTACACCCCCTCCACGTCTACTATCGTTCATCACTCCCACTGGCTTCACCTCATCCACAGATCTGCCATCTCCACTTTGTCCCTCCAATCCAATGGAATCACCCTGATTATCCAGACCTACTGCTACTACTACTGATCTCCAGCATTCCTGATTTTGACTTTGGTATTCCCCCCCTTGGCTGCATTCTGGTCTACACCCCATAAGGCTCCAACGTGGATCTCCAACCCAGCTTCATCAAAGCATGCCTGTCTGCTATTCTTAATCAACAAAAATATCTTCACAGAGACTTCATGTAAACATCTTAACTATTTATATATCCTGTTCATATGTACATTATTCTTTAATCTGTTTAAACATTGCATAAAACTATACAATAAACCTTTTGTTTTATTTTGTTGTAGGACTATGAGGATACTTCCAATCATCTGTCATCTTCTAGTTTAAAACAACTGTGTCTGCACCTTCCACTTCTTCAGTTCCACCGGGGTCCTTCATTCCTTCAGCTCCACCATATCCATCAATCTCACCAGCTCTACCTTATCCTGCAGATCTTTTGTCTCCACCTTGGCCCTCTGATCCACTGGCATTATTCTGGTTCTCCAGCAGTTTTGACACCATCTTGGTCTCCAACCTTCCTGCCTTGATCTTCTATTTACCCAACTCTGTCCTAGTTTGCATCATGTAAGGCTCTACAGTCGGTCTCCATCTATTCAACTACATCAAAGCATCCCAGTCCCTCCCAGTTTTCTTGTAATTTGTTTTCAGCCATTTTCCATCATGGTCACCTGTGTTTGGTGCATTCATTTTTATTTCTATGTATTTATACAGTTTTTACTCAGTTCATTATCAATGTTTTAGCTTTTGCTAAGCTATCTTGTTTTGGTTTGTATTGCTTTTGCTTTGAATAATGTTCTATGTATTGGATTTAATAAAATGACTTTTATCAAGCCTTTGCTTTACTTGCTGGCCTGCATGTTACAATATCCTTAAGCAAAGTACTTAAGCAGGGCCAGATGCTTTTTATCTGAAACTGTGTATTTAATAATTTTGCTTTAAAACATAAACTGGCAATATATTTAAGATGTGCATTTTAAAAAATATATGACATTTTTGTTTTTTTGTTTGTATACATTTTTAGAGACACATTGTACTTAATGTCAAATTAATCAGTGAATGCCTCTACACAACTGATAATAAAAATGTTATTCTGCTTTAGTTGATTTAAACAGTTCTTAAATAAAGAGCTACTACTTATGGTCAAGAAATTCTAAGAATTCTGTCATTAGATTTTATGATGTATAAAAGGGTTTTTTTTTTTTTTTTTTTTGCCTTTGAAATTGTACTCTCTTCCAAAATGTAAGTTTGATGAACAAATGTTGTGACCACAACAGAACTTTTGCAATAAAATGAAATAGTAATAGCTGAAAACACATATAGGAGTATTCCTTTGAACTTTTAACTAATAGGTGATGTTGTCATCACATTGATAAGATGACACAGTAATTACAGTGAAACAATACAAAGCAGATTCATCTGCTTTTTGTGTTCACGTTATGGTGAAACAGAGTTCATTTTAGTCTCTAGTTCAGCTGAAGTTTTTATTCAGTTCCATTATAAAGACCTTCAATTAATAAATTACTCCATTGTATCTATAGAGAAGTTCTGCAGAAAACAGTGATGTCATCATCAGCTCACTTCAGTTGTCATCTTAACTCTCTAGTGTCAGTGCAGTCAGATCAAAAATATTGTCAATATTAAGTGTGCCCATCTTAGCAAGCCACAGCCAACATGAGCTCAAAGTCCATTAGGTAACAGAATGGACGGGGGGAAAAAGGTGACTTCTCCTTGGAGTCGAGTTCTCCTCTGGTCAAGGAACAAACATTATGTCATAACGATCCAGCATGCATCACAAGTCAGAATGTCACACTGTGAATTAATAGCATTAACAATATGGTAATTTATCAAAGTATTTCAATACATTAAATTAGTAGTATTACAATTGTTTACAATTAAATTTTACTGTCTGTGCTCCATGGAGACCCCAAACATCTTTTTCATATTATTATTATTGCTTATTCTAGCACCATGCAGGCTCACTTTTTGCATGACACACAGTGTAAGCTTGGTGTCAATATACCAAAGAATTGCAGAGATCCAGCCTCAGAGTCATTTTGGCATTATACCTCTGAAGATAATATGATTCAATTTTGATGGAAATCGGACCTCAGTCTAGAAAGAGAGCAAAAAAGTTGGTTTTTTTAAAGAAAAACAAAATAGCGGAAAGTAAGTTTGGCTTACAATGGCAACATTGGTTTCACTGCATGACCCAAGGAATCTATTAATACCAATTTCATTACAATAGGCAAAATTCGCAGAAAGCTATAGGGATTTATTTGAAATTTCATAATAAACTTTGACCACAAGGTGGCACACTGTCTTAAAACGTTTGAGTACTTTCAGGTCATTGTCTCATTTTGTCAAAGCTTTGAAGAGATATAGCCTTAGAGTCATTTTGGCACCGTGCTTAAGTTCGTAGCAACGCTGTACAAAAAAGGATGCATCTATTGACACAAAATCCATGAACTTTTTTGTCAGCACAGTCTGAAGATGATTTAATCGATCTTGGTGAAAATCAGACCAACGGTTGATGAGGAGTGCAAAACAGTAGGTTTTCAACATAAATCAAAATGGCTGACAGTAAGTTTGACTTATTATAACATAACTGATATGGTATGTTGTCAACATGACCCAAGAATATTTTGAGACCAGTTTAATTACAATAGGTCAATGAAATCAAAAGTTATTACCATTTTTGAAAATTTCACAATTACAAAATAATGAATGTTTATTACTCCTTACCAATAGGCGACGCTGTCACCAAATTGATCTGGCATGATCAATTTGAGGTGAAAATGGCACATACAAAGTTTGGTGTCAATATGTCAAATATTTGGAGAGATACCACCTGAGATGCAGTTTGGCACTATGCCTAAAATTTGTAGCGGCGCTGGACGAAAACAGTTTTGTCTATTGACACGAAATCCACAACTTTTTGTCAGCACAATCTGAAGATCATCTACATCGATTTTGGTGAAAATCGGACCAAAGGTTGATGAGGAGAGCAAAAAAGAAAGTGTTCAAGATAAATCAAAATGGCCGACAGAAAGTTTGGCTTATTATGAAATAATTGATATGTATGTTGTCGGCATGACCCAATGAATATTTTGAGACCAGTTTTTCATTACAATAGGTCAATGCAATCAAAAGTTTTGAAATTTTCAAAAAGGCTAATAATTAAGAATTAATGATTGTTTATTACTCCAGACAATAGGTGGCGCTGTTACCAAATTGATGTGGCGTGATCAATTTGAGGTGACAATGGCACATGCAAAGTTTGGTGTAAATATGTAAAACTGTGCAGAGATACAGCCTCAGATACATTTTGGCGTCCTTCCAACAAATTCGTTGGTGCGCTAAACGAAAACCGTTTTGTATATCTACACGAAATCCATAACTTTTTGCCAGCATCGTCTGAAGATGATCTGAGTCACATTTGGTGAAAATTGGACTAACGGTCTAGGAGGAGTTTGAAAAAGTAGGTTTTTTAACATGAATAAAAAATGGCGGACAGGAAGTTTGGCAAAATTTTGTCAAAATTTGGTATCGATGTTGTCGGCATGATCCAAAGAATTTAGGGACAGACCAGTTTCATTCGAATAGTCCAATGTATTTCAAACGTTATAAGCATTTATTATAAATTTCTTTATAACTTTTGACCACAAGGTGGCGCTGTGCCCAAAGTTTTTGAGTACCATCAGGGCACAGTGTTGAATATTTTTATAATTAGTTTCGTAACGATACGCTAATGCGTTTGTGAAATACAGCAACTTAGAATATAATTCAAAATGGCCGACGCCCAAAATTGCTGACATGGGAAAAACTGGGTATCGATCGATTCAACATGATGCACCGAATCTGAAGAGACCAGTTTTGTGATTTTTGGCCAAACCATTAAGAAGTTATAACCAAAAATATGCATTTTTCATATCTCCTGACCACTAGGCGGCGCTGCGTCGAAACACTGCAGGTAGTCTCAGGTGCTATGCTTGTTATAACATCCACCAAGTTTGGTCTCAATACGCCCAAACCGTTGCGGAGTTATAGACTCCTCATAAGCATTTTTGCGTGCTTTTCGTAGAATTTGTTTGCGTGTGGGTATTCGAGAACTGTTAGACGAATCAATTTGATTTCCATAACTTTTGCCAGCATGGTCTGAAGATGATCTGAGCTAATTTTGGTGAGAATCAGACTAGCCGTCTAGAAAGAGATAGAAAAAAGTAATTTTTTCTAAAATCTAAAACTAGAAAAAAAAACTAAACCTTGCGATTTTTGAATTTTGGGGTTCAATCGACTTGGCATGAGCCAGGGATTCAGAGAAAAATATAATGTTCCTTATGTACCTTACGGTTTCAAACGTTATTAGCATAAATTTTTTTGAAAGTTTGGACAAGTGGTGGCGCTAGAGAGTTGAATTAGAGACTTCACATTGGCTCTGATTAATGATGACACTGTCCTCTATTAGTGTTCCAAATTTCACAACTTTCCCGCAATCGGTTCTATGGGCTGCCATAGACTTGCGGCGGAAGAGGAAGAATAATAATAATAATAAATATAGCTGCAAGCAGCAATTGCGGGGCCAAGCACTACATGAGCAAGCTTCAGACGAACGGCAGGAATGACCATCGGTAATTAAAAACCGTTTTAAGATTATTTTAGGCAAAATGGGCTTGAAACCAATAAAGACAACAACTAGTAATAGGATATTTATTGGCTTATCATGTTTTGACCAATAGGTGGCGCTGTTGTCAAATTAGTGTGGAATGGTCAGTGTGAGTGACTATTTGCACATTACAAAGTTTGGTGTCAGTATGTCAAAGCTTTGAAGAGATATAGCCTTAGAGTCATTTTTGACACAGTGCTTAAAGTTTATAACGGCGCTGTACGAAAACGTCGCTTTTTTTGTCTTTCGAGATACGAAATCCACAACTTTTTGTCAGCACAGTCTGAAGATCATCTGATTCGATTTTGGTGAAAATCGGACAAATGGTTGATGAGGAGTGCAAAAAAGTATGTTTTCAACATATAAATCAAAATGGCCGACAGAAAGTTTGGCTTATTAGGACATAATTGATATGTATGTTGTCGGCATGACCCAAGGAATATTTTTAGACCAGTTTCATTACAATAGGTCAATGAAATCAAAAGTTATGAAATTTTCAAAAATGCTAATAATTAAGAATTAATGAATGTTTATTACTCCAGACCAATAGGTGGCGCTGTTACCAAATTGATGTGGCATGATCAATTTGTGGTGACAATGGCACATGCAAAGTTAGGTGTAAATATGTCAAATCTGTGCAGAGATACAGCCTCAGATATATTTTGGCATCCTTCCAACAAATTCGTTGGTGCGCTAAAACGAAAAACTGTTTCGTATATCGACCCGAAATCCATAACTTTTTGCCAGAATCGTCTGAAGATGATCTGAGTCAGATTTGGTGAAAAATTGGACTAACGGTCTAGGAGGGAGTTTGAAAAATTAGGTTTTCAACATGAATCAAAATGGCGGACAGGAAGTTTGGCCAATTTTGTCGTAATTGGTATCGATGTTCTCGGCATGATCCAAAGAATTTAGGCAGACCAGTTTCATTCCAATAGTCCAATGTATTCAAAACGTTATTAGCATTTATTGTAAATTTCTTTATAACTTTTGACCACAAGGTGGCGCTGTGCCCAAACTTTTTTGATTACCATCAGGGCATGGTGAAAAAACATTTTTGTAATTAGTTTCGTAACGATACGCTAATGCGTTTGTAAAATACAGCAACTTAGATAATAATTCAAAATTGGCCGACGCCCAAAATGGCTGACATGGGAAAACTGGGTATTATTCGATTCAACATGATGCACTGAATCTAATGAAGAGACCAGTTTTGTGATTTCTGACCAAACTATTCAGAAGTTATAAGCAAAAATATGCATTTTTCAATATCTCCTGACCACTAGGTGGCACTGCGTCGAAACACTGCAGGTAGTCTCAGGTCATGCTTGTTATAACACCCACCAAGATTGGTCTCAATACGCCAAATCGTTGCGGAGTTATAGCCTCACAAGCATTTTTGCATGCTTTTCGTAGAATTTGTTCCCGTGGTAGTCGAGAACGGTTGGACGAATCAACTTGAATTCCATAACTTTTTGCCAGCATGGTCCTGAAGATGATCTGAGCTAATTTTTGTGAGAATTGGACTAACCGTCTAGGAAGAGATAGAAAAAGTATTTTTTTCGAACATCTAGAAATAGAAAAAAAAACTAAACCTTGCGATTTTTGAATTTATGGGCCCATTCAACTCGACATGAGCCAAGGATTCAGAGAAAAATATTAGGTTCCTTATGTACCTCAAGGTTCAAACGTTATTAGCATAAAATTTGTGAAAATTTGGACAAGTGGTGGCGCTAGAGAGTTTGAATTAGAGACTTCACATTGGCTCTGGTTAATGTTGGCACTGTCCTTTATATTAGCATTCCAATTTCATAACTTTCCCGCAATCGGTTCTATGGGCTGCCATAGACTTGCGGCGGAAGCGGAAGAATAATAATAATAATAATAATAATAATAATAATAATAAGAATCCTAACGGATACAATAGGTGCCTAAACACCTTCGTGCCTTGGCCCCTAATAAATATAGCTGCAAGCAGCAATTACGGGGCCAAGCACTACATGAGCAAGCTTCAGACAAACGGCAGGAATGAGTAATTAAAACCGTTTTAAGATTATTTTAGGCAAAATGGCTTTGAAAATAATGAAGACAACAACTAGTAATAGGATTTATTGGCTTATCACGTTTGACCAATAGGTGGCGCTGTTATCAAATTAGTGTGGAATGGTCAGTGTGAAGTGACTGTTGCACGTACAAAGTTTGGTGTCAGTATGTCAAAGCTTTGAAGAGATATAGCCTTAGAGTCATTTGGACACGTTTCTTTAAATTTATAACGGTGCTGTACGAAAACGGTTTTGTCTCTTTCGACACGAAATCCACAACTTTTTGTCAGCACAGTCTGAAGATCATCTGATTCGATTTTTGGTGAAAATCGGACCAACGGTTTGATGAGGAGTGCAAAAAAGTATGTTTTCAACATAAATCAAAATGGCCGACAGAAAGTTCGGCTTATTATGACATAATTGATATGTATGTTGTCGGCATGACCCAAGGAATATTTTTGAGACCAGTGTCCATTACAATAGGTCAATGAAATCAAAAGTTATGAAATTTTCAAAAATGCTAATAATTAAGAATTAATGAATGTTTATTACTCCAGACCAATAGGTGGCGCTGTTACCAAATTGATGTGGCGTGATCAATTTGTGGTGACAATGGTACATGCAACGTTTGGTGTAAATATGTCATACCTGTGCAGAGATACAGCCTCAGATACATTTTGGCATCCTTCCAACAAATTCGTTGGTGCGCTAAATGAAAACCGTTTCGTATATCGACCCGAAATCCATAACTTTTTGCCAGAATCGTCTGTAGATGATCTGAGTCACATTTGGTGAAAATTGGACTAACGGTCTAGGAGGAGTTTGAAAAATTACGTTTTCAACATGAATCAAAATGGCAGACTGGAAGTTTGGCCAATTTTGTCGTAATTGGTATCGATGTTCTCGGCATGATCGAAAGAATTTTAGGCAGATCAGTTTCATTCCAATAGTCCAATGTATTCAAACGTTATTAGCATATATGTTAAATTTCCTTTATAACCTTTGACCACAAGGTGGCGCTGTGCCCAACTTTTTTGATTACCATCAGGGCATGGTGTTGAACATTTTTGTAATTAGTTTCGTAACGATACGCTAATGCGTTTTGTGAAATACAGCAACTTAGATAATAATTCAAAATGGCCGACGCCCAAAATGGCTGACATGGGAAAACTCTGGGTATTATTCGATTCAACATGATGCACTGAATCTGAAGAGACCAGTTTTGTGATTTCTGACCAAACTATTCAGAAGTTATAAGCAAAAATATGCATTTTTTCATATCTCCTGACCACTAGGTGGCACTGCGTCGAAACACTGCAGGTAGTGTCAGGTCATGCTTGTTATATCACCCACCAAGTTTGGTCTCAATACGCCAAATTGTTGCGGAGTTATAGCCTCACAAGCATTTTTGCGTGCTTTTCGTAGAATTTGGTTGCGTGGTATTCGAGAACGGTTTTGACGAATCAACTTGAATTCCATAACTTTTTGCCAGCATGGTCTGAAGATGATCTGAGCTAATTTTGTTGAGAATTGGACAAACCGTCTAGGAAGAGATAGAAAAAGTAATTTTTTCCGGAAAATCTAAAAATAGAAAAAAAAAACTAAACCTTGCGATTTTTGAATTTTTGGGGTTCAATCGACTTGGCATGAGCCAAGGATTCAGAGAAAAATATAATGTTTCCTTATGTACCTCAAGGTTCAAACGTTATTAGCATAAAATTTGTGAAAATTTGGACAAGTGGTGGCGCTAGAGAGTTTGAATTAGAGACTTCAAATTGGCTCTGGTTAATGTTGACACTGTCCCTTTATTAGCATTCCAAATTTCATAACTTTCCCCCGCAATCGGTTCTATGGGCTGCCATAGACTTGCTGCGGAAGCGGAAGCGGAATAATAATAATAATAATAATAATAATAATAAATAATAGCTGCAAGCAGCAATTGCGTGGGCCCAAGCACTCCAGCGGCAAATTGAGGCCTAAGCATGGCACATGGACCATCAGACCAAATGCAGAAAGGAGTAACTGAAGCCATTTTAGGGATGAATTGTAATTGAAATGGCGGAAAAATCGTAAATACAAGCACTAGTATTATGATTAAATGGCTTATCACTTTTGACCAACAGGTGGCCGTGTAATCTAATAATTTTGGAATGTTCTGTGTGAGGTGACAATTGCACACACAAAGTTTGGTGTCAGTATGCCAAAGCACTGCAGAGATACAGGCTGAAGAGTCATTTTGGCATCATGCCTTAAATTCGTCGCTGTGGTATGCGAAATTAGTTTTGTCTATCAATACAAATCCATAACATTTTGTCAGCACAGTCTGAAGATCATCTGATTCAATTTTGGTGAAAATCGGACTAACGTTGATGAGGAGTTCGAAAAAGTAGGTTTTCAACATAAATCAAAATGGCCGGACAGGAAGTTCAGCGTACTCTGGCATATTTGGTATCTATGTTGTCGGCATAAGCCAAGGAAGATTTTGAGACCAGTTTTTCATTGCAATAGGCTAATGCAATGTAAAGTTATTAGCATTTTTATAAGTGTAATTATTAATAGTTAATGAATGATTTATTACTCTTGACCATAGGTGGCGCTATTACCAAATTGATGTGGCAGTGGTCAGACTGAGGTGACAATGGCACATACAAAGTTTGGTACAAATATGTCAAAGCTTTGCCGAGATACAGCCTCAGATGTATTTTTGCATCTTACGAACAAATTCGTCGATGCGCTACAAAACGAAAACCGGAAAAAATCATAAATCAAGCACTAGTTTAGTAGCATGATCTGAAATGACTTAGCCATTTTTTGACTAACAGACTGGCGCTGAAATCAAATTATTTTGGTTGTTTTCTGTGTGAGGTGACAATGCCACACAACCTTTTTTTTTTGGTGTCAGTATTGCCAAAGCATTGCAGAGATACAGGCTGAAATTGTCATTTTGACATCATGCCTGAAATTCGTCCGCTGTGGTAGTGGAGAAAGTAGGTTTTGTCTATCAATACAGAAATCCATAGCATTTTTAATGTCAGCATGTCTCTGAAGTGTGCCATCTGATTCAATTTTGGTGAAAATCGGACCAACGGTTGATCAGGAGTTCGAAAAAGTAGGTTTTCAACATAAATCAAAATGGCGGACAGGAAGTTCGGGGCCAGCGTACTCTGGGCAAATTTGGTATCTAATCTGGTGTCGTCATAAGCCAATGAATATTTTGAGACCCAGTTTCATTGCAATAGGCTAATTGCAATAAAAAGTTATTAGCATTTTTTATAAATGTAATTATTAATGGTTAATGAATGGTTTATTACTTCTTGACCAATAGGTGGCGCTGTGACCATATTTATATGGCATGTTTCAGTGTGAGGTGTCAATGACACATACAAAGTTTTGTACAAATATTTCAAAGCTTTGCAGAGATAAAGCCTCCGAACCATTCTGGCACCATGCCTAAAATTTATAACGGTGCTGTATGAAAAAAGTTTTGTCAATGACGACACGAAATGCATAAGTTTTTGTCAGCACAGTCTTAAGATGATCTGATTCAATTTTGGTGAACATCGGACCAACAGTTGAGGAGGAGTTAGAATAAGTAGGATTTTCAACATAAATCAAAATGGCGGAAAGGGAGTTCAGATTTACTACTAAAAAATTGATATGTATGTTGTCGGCAACGACCCAACGAATTATTTTGAGTCCAGTTTTCATTACAATAGCCTAGTGCAATCAAAAGTTTTTAGCATTTTTGGAAATTTTATAATTAAAGGTTAATGAATGGTTTATTTTACTCTTGACCAATAGGGGGCGCTGTTACCAAATTGATGTGCCATGGTCAGTGTGAAGTGACAATGACACATACAAAGTTTGGTGCAAATATGTCAAAGCTTTGCAGAGATACAGCTCTCAGATGCAGTTTGGCATCTTTCCAGCAAACTCGTGCATGTGCTAAACGAAAACCGTTGCGTCACCAACTTTGTCAGAAGATGATCCGAGCCAAATTTGGTGAAAATCGGACCAACTGGGTCTAGGAGGAGTTCGAAAAAAGTATGCTGTCAACATGAATCAAAATGGTGGACAGGAAGTTCAGCAAATATTGGTAAAATTGGTATTGGTGTGTACTCGTCATGATCCAAGGAATCTATCAACATCAGTCCGGGTTACAATAGGCTACTGTAAGCAAAAGTTATTAGCATTTTTCTAAATTTTCATTATAACTTTTGACCACAAGGTGGTGCTGCCACCAAACTTTTTGAGTAGCTTCAGGGCATGGAGCCAAACATTTTTGTAATTATTTTCATAGCGATACGATGATGCGTTCAAAAAATACAGCATTTTGAAAACATAATTCACAATGGCCGACACCTAAAATGGCCGACACGGGAAAATTGGGCATCATTCGACTCGCCATGACCCACCGAATGTTATGAGACCAGTTTTGTGATTTTTGGCCAAACCATTCAGAAGTTATAAGCAAAAATAAGCATTTTTCATATCTCCTGACCACTAGGTGGGCGCTGCGTCGAAACACTGCAGGAAGTCTCAAGTCGTGCTTGTTATACACACACCAAGTTTGGTCTCAATATGCCAAAACCGTGCGGCGGAGTTATAGCCTCACAAGCATTTTTGTGTGATTTTCGTAGAATTTTTTCGCATAGTATTCAAGAACGGTTGGACGAATCAACTTGAATTCCATAACTTTTTGTCATCATCGTCTGAAGATGATCTGAGCCGATTTTCGTGAAAATCGGACTAACCGTCTAGGACGAGTTTGAAAAAGTAGGTTTTTCGAACAATTGAAAATAGCGAAAAAACTAAACCTTGCGATTTTTGAATTTCGGGGATCATTCGTCGATTGGCCTGAGCCAAGGATTCAGAGGAAAAAAGAATTTTCCGTTTTGTGGCGTACGGTTCAAAAGTTATTAGCATAAAAATAGTGAAATTTTGGGACAAGTGGTGGCGCTAGAGAGTTGGAGTTAGAGACTTCAAATTTGCTATGGTTAATGTTGACACTGTCCTCTATCATGTGCCAAATTATACAACTTTCCCGCAATCGAGTGCTATGGGCTGCCATAGACTTGCGTCGGAAGAAAAAAATCACGCGAACGGATACAATAGGTGCCTAAGCACCTTCGGTGCTTGGCCCCTAATAATAATAAGAAGAACGGATACAATAGGTGCCTAAACACCTTCGTGTGCTTGGCCCTAATAATAAGAAGAAGAATCCTAACGGATTTATAGGTGCCTAAACACCTCGGTGCTTGGCCCCTAATAATAAAATCCTAACGATGCCTAAACAGCTCAGTGCTTGGCCCCTAAATATATCTGCTACTAGGCAGCAGCAATTACGGGGCCCAAGCACTCCAGAGGCAATTGAGGAGCTAAGCATGGCATGGGACCATCAGACCAATGGCGAAGAAAGGTGTAACTGCAAGCCATTGTAGATTATTGTAATTGAAATGGTGGAAAAATCATAAATATAAGCACTAGTATTATGATTAAATGGCTTATTCACTTTTGACCAACAGGTGGCGCTGTAATCAAATCATTTTGGTGTGTTCTGTGTGAGGTGACAATGGCTCACACAAAGTTTGGTGTCAGTATGCCAAAGCATTGCAGAGATACAGGCTGAAGTGTCATTTTGGCATCATGCCTGAAATTCGTCGCTGTGGTATGCAAAAACGGTTTTGTCTATCGATACAAAATCCATAACATTTTGTCAGCACAGTCTGAAGATCATCTGATTCAATTTTGGTGAAAATCGGACCAACAGTTGACGAGGAGTTGAAAAAAGTAGGTTTCCAACATAAATCTAAATGGCCGACAGGAAGTTCAGCTTACTCTGGCATATTTTGTATCTATGTTGTCGGCATAAGCCAAGGAATATTTTGAGACCCGTTTCATTGCAATAGGCTAATGCAATAAAAAGTTATTAGCATTTTTTATATATGTAATTATTAATGGTTAATGAATGGTTTATTACTCTTGACCAATAGGTGGCGCTGTTACCAAATTGATGTTGCATGGTCAGTGTGAGGGTGACAATGGCACCTATAAAGTTTGGTGCAAAAATGTCAAAGCTTTGCAGAGATACAGCCTCAGATGTGTTTTTGGCATCTTACGAACAAATTCGTTGATGCGCTAAACGAAAACAGTTTCGTATATCAACACGAAATCCATAACTTTTTGTCAGCTTTGTCTGAAGATGATCCGACCAAATTTGGTGAAAATCGGACTAACGGTCTAGGAGGAGTTCGAAAAAAGTAGGTTTTCAACTTTAATCAAATGGCGGACAGGAAGTATGGCCAATTTTGGAATAAATTGGTATCGATGTTCTCGGCATGACCCAAAGAATATAGAAACATGACTTTCATTGCAATATTCTAATTTTTTCAAAAGTTATTAGCATTTTTAAGAAATTTCATTATAACTTTTGACCACAAGGTGGCGCTGACCCCCAAACATTTTGAGTAGCTTCAGGGCATGGAGCCAAACATTTTTGTAATTGTTTTTCGTAGCGATACAATAATGCGTTCAAAAAATACAGTATTTTGAAACATAATTCAAAATGGCCGACACCTAAAATGGCCGACATGGGAAAATTGGATATCATTCGAATTGTCATGACCCACCGAATACAAAGAGACCAGTTTTGTGATTTTTGGCCAAACCATTTCAGAAGTTATAAGCAAAAATATGCATTTTTCATATCTCCTGACCACTAGGTGGCGCTGCGTCGAAACACTGCAGAAGTCTCAGGTCATGCTTGTTATAACACACACCAAGTTTGCTCTCAATACGCCAAACCGTTGCGGAGTTATAGCCTCACAAACATTTTTGCGTGCTTTTCGTAGAATTTTTTCGCGTGGTAGTCGAGAACGGTTGGACGAATCAACTTGAATTCCATAACTTTTTGCTGTCATGGCCTGAAGATGATCTGAGCCAATTTTCGTGAAAATCGGACTAACCGTCTAGGACGAGTTCGAAAAAGTAAGTTTTTCGAACAATTGAAAATAGCGAAAAAACTAAACCTTGCGATTTTTGAATTTCGGTGTCCATTCGACTTGGCATGAGCCAGGATTCGGAGGAAAACCAAATTTTCATTTTGTGGCTTACGGTTCAAAAGTTATTAGCATAAAAATATTGAAACTTTTGGACAAGGGGTGGCGCTAGAGAGTTGGAGTTTGGAGACTTCAAAATTTGCTATAGTTTAATGCTGGGACTGTCCTCTATCAGTGTGCCAAATTATACAACTTTCCCGCATCGGTTCTATGGGCTGCCATAGACTTGCCCCCTGGGCGGAAGAAGAAGAAGAAGAAAAGAAGAAATATAGCTGCAAGCAGCAATTACGGGGGGGCCAAGCACTACAGGAGGCAAGCTTCAGACGAACAGCGGGAAAATGAGTAATTAAAAACCGTTTTAAGATTAATTTTAGGCAAAATGGCTTTTAAACAATATAACAGAACAACTAGTAATAGGATTTATTGGCTTATCACGTTTGACCAATAGGTAGGTGGCGCTGTTACAAAATCGCCATAGTGTGGTGTGGTCAGTTGTGAGTGTGAGGTGGCTATTGCACATACAAAATTTTGGTGTCAGTATGTCAAAGCATTTTGAAGAGATATAGCCTTGGAATCATTTTGACACAGTGCTTAAATTTATATAGCGGCTGCTGTACGAAAACGGTTTGCATCTATCGACACAAAATCCATAACATTTTGTCAGCAAAGTCTAAGATGATTGTTACTGTCAATGGGCTTTTTGGTGAAAATCGTACAAAGGTGTGCTGAGGAGAGCGAAAAAGTAAGGTTTTCAACATAAATCAAAATGGGCCGACAGAAAGTTTCAGCTTATTATGACATAATTTTGACATATGTATGTTGTCGCATGACCCAGTCAAATATTTTGAGATTAGTTTCTTACAATAGGTCATATGCAATCAAAAGTTAGGAAATAATTCAAAAATGCTAATAATTAAGAGAACTAATGATTCTGTTTAGGCACGGGAATTCCATGACCAATAGGTGGCGCTGTTACCAGCAATGTAATGTGGACGTGATCAACTTTGTACGGGTGTACAATGGCAACATGCAAAGTTTGGTGTAAATATGTCAAAATCTGTGCAGAGATACAGCCTCAGATACATTTTGGCATCCTTCCAACAAATTCGTTGGAATGCGCTAAACGAAAACCGGTTTTTTTCGTAATGGACCCGAAATCCCTAGACTTTTTGCTAGCAACATCTTGAAGATGATTTGACGTCAATCGATTTGGATTTGAAAATTGGACAAACCGTCTAGGAGACAAGTTTGAAAATGCAAAGGGTTTCTACATGACATCAAAATGGCGGACAGAAAAAGTTTGGCCAATTTTGGTCGTAATTGGTCAATCGTATGTACTCGGCATGGACAGTCCCAACGAATTTAGGGAGACCAGTTCCACTTCAATAGTCCCTATGGATGCAAACGTTAGTAGCATTTATTTTAAATGTTCTTTATAACTTTTGACCACCAAGGTGGCGCTGTGCCCAATGTTTTTGAGTACCATCAGGGCACGGTGTCGAACGATTTTTGTAATTAGTTCATAACGAGCTACGCTAATGCGTATTGTGAAAATACAGCAACTTAGATTAATAATTCAAAATGGCCGACGCCCAAAATGGCTTCGACTGGGAAAACTGGGTATCATTCGATCAACATGATGCACCGAATCGAAAGAGACCAGTTTTTGTGATTTTTTGGCCAAAACCATTAAGAAGTTCTGGCAAAAATATGGCATTTTCGTATCTCCCTGACACTAGGTGCGTGCTGGGCGTCGAAACACTGCAGGAAGTCTCAGTTCTGCTTGTTATTACACCCACCATTAAGTTTGGTCTCAATACGCCAAATCCGTTGCGGAGTTATAAGCCTCACAAGCATTTTTGCGTTGCTTTTCGGATAATAGAATTTGGTCGCGTGGTATTCGAGAACGGTTGGACGAAGCCACTTGAATTCCATACTTTTTGCCAGCATGGTTCTGAAGATGATCTGAGCTAATTTTGGTTGATAATCGGACTAACCGTCTAGGAAGAGATAGAAAAAGTAAATTTTTTCGAACATCTAAAAAATAGAAAAAAAAACTAAACCTTGCGATTTTTGAATTTGGGGTTCAATCAACTTGGCATGAGGGCCAAGATTCAGAGAAAAATATAATGTTCCTTATGTACCTTATTGTTCAAACGTTATTAGCAGACATTTTTTGAAATTTGGACAAATGGTGGCGCTAGAGAGCTGGAGTTAGAGACTTTAAATTTGCGATGGTTAATGTTGGACGACTGTCCTCTATGAGTGTGCCAAATTTCACAACTTTTCCGCAGTCGGTTCTATGGGCTGCCATAGACTTGCGGCGGAAGAGGAAGAATAATAATAATAAATATAGCCTGCAAGCAGCAATTACGGGCCAAGCACTACATTGAGCAAGCTTTCAGACGAACGGCATAATGAGTAATTGAAAAACCGTTTTTAAGATTATTTAGGGCAAAATGGCTTAAAAACAATAAACAAAACAACTAGTAATAGGATTTATTGGCTTAATCACGTTTGACCAATAGGTGGCGCTGTTACAAAATTAGTGTGGAATGGTCAGTGTGAGGTGGCGTATTGCCCATCATACAAAAATTTGTTGTCAGTATGTCAAAGCTTTTGAAGAGTATATAGCCTTGGAATCATTTTGACACAGTGCTCTAAAGTTTTATAGCGGCGCTGTACGAAAAAAACGGTTTGCAATCTATCGACACGAAATCCATAACTTGTTTTGTCAGCAAGTCTGAAGATGATTATATTCAATTTTGGTGAAAATCGGACCAAAGGTTGATGAGGAGAGAGCCAAAAATAGGTTTTCAACATAAATCAATAAATGGCCGACAGAAAGTTCGGCTTATTATGACATAATTGATATGTATGTTGTCCGGCATGACCCATTAAAATATTTTGAGATTAGTTTTCTTTACTACAATAGGTCAATGCAATCAAAAGTTTATGAAATATTCAAAAATCTCAATAATTAAGAACTAATGATGTTTATTATTCCAGACCAATAGTGGCGCTGCTTACCAAACTTGATGTGGCGTGATCAATTTGTGGTTACAATGGCACATGCAAAGTTTGGTGTCAAATATGTCCAATCTGTGCAGAGATACAAGCCTCATATACATTTTTGGCATCCTTCCAACAAATTCGTTGGTGCGCTAAACGAAAAAACCGTTTTCGTATATTGATCCCGAAAATCCATAACTTTTTGCTAGCAACATCTGAAGATGATTTGAAGAGTCTATAATTTGGTTTGAAAATTGGACAAACCACGTCTAGGCAGGAGTTTGAAAATGTAGGTTTTCTACATGAATCAAAATGCGCGGACAGGAAGTTTGGCCCAATTTTGTCGTAATTGTATCGATGTACTCGGCATGATCCAAAAATTTAGGGAGACCAGTTCCATTCCAATATGTCCTATGTATGCAAACTTTATTAGCATTTATTTTAAATTTCTTTTATAACTTTTGACCACAAGGGGCTGCTTGTGCCAATGTTTTGAGTACCATCAGGGCACGGTGTCGAACATTTTGTAATTAGTTTCATAAAGTGAACGATACGCTAAATGCGTTTGTGAAATACAGCAACTTAGATAATAATTCAAAATGGCCGACGCCAAAATGGCTGACTTGGG
>NW_024872759.1:663305-679224 GCF_018340385.1 Cyprinus carpio
ATCAACACCCAAATTTTGGTCAGGTAATCTAAAACCCCTTTTCAAAATTTTAAATTTGGAAAAAATTTTAGTTTCGTTAAACGGCGTGTCCTGGCGGCCTGACAAATTTTTTGATGTTTCGCCATTTAAAAAAAAATGCTCTAATCAGAATCAATGCCCCAAATTTCCCAAATTACAGTTTGATGACTTCTGACCTGAAAGACTAGTGCCCCCACAGTTGTCATGGCCCTGCTGGCAACAGGAAGTGTCATGTTTCGCTGTACGAATACTCCCTAGAAATTTATGACACAAATTTTTTTTTGGTAGTTATCTAAAGGCCTTTGCAAAAGTGAATTGGGAATCTTTGGGTTTTGTAAAGGGCGTGCCAGGCGCGGGGTTTTACCCCAATTTTTTGTCTCGCCAAAGGAAGGAAGTTTTTTAACTCAGGGGAAAAATGTTTTTTTTCCCCAAAAATTTCCCCTGTTTGATAAGGTCCCGGCTGAACAAATCTGAGGCCCAAATTCCATTATAATGATTAGCGCCACCTGCTGGCAACAGGGGACAAATTGGCACATATAAAATGACGTTGAACATATTCAACTTTATTTACAACTTTAAAGCATATTTCTCACGTTACACCTTTACTTAAAAGCCACCACGATGCGTTGAGCCCGGGTGCGAGGGCCCGTTTCATCACGCTGCTTGCCGCTTTAATTTATTATTCTTTTCTTCTTACTCCAAAAATAATCGCATTTTGCGAGGGCCAAAAACTTGCTCGAAAGTCATGAAACTTTGCACACGCGTCAGACTGGTGAAAAAAATTTACGTCTGGATAAAGGTTTCAGCAGCGGGTGTGGCAAAAGGGCTCGCCCGCGCCACCTATCGCAAAAAAAAATCAACAGCCCTCAAGCTGTGTTTCATGTACATGCACGAAAATTGGCACACATATGTAAGCATCAGTGCCTACACAAAAAAGACTCTTGGAGCCCTATCCGAAACCCAACAGGAAGTCGGTTATTTTCATTTTAATGAGCAAATTTTTGCATCACTTTTTGTCATTTGCATGCCCTTGTATTTTAACGAACTCCTCCTAGAGATTTATTCAGATCAACCACCAAATTGGTATGCCTAATCTAAAGGGGCCTTTGCGATGTTAAATTGCGCAAGATCGGAGTTTTTCATTAAAGGGGCGTGTCCGTTGGCGTCCTGCGAATTTCATTTGTTGTGTTTCGCCATGAAAAAATGAAGTTGCTATAACTCAGACATACAATGTCCAATCTGCCCCCCAAACTTCACATGTTTTGATGAGACTCCTGACCTGAACATTATTGACATGCCTATATTCAGTTATAGTCATAGGCGCCTCCTACTGGCAACAGGAAGTGTTCATATTTTACGCTGTAAAAAACTACTCCCGAGAAAGTTTATGACAATTTTTTTTTCTCAGTCACTCTATTTCTCTAAAGGCTCTGTGCGATGTTTACAATTGGGAAGATCTTGAGTTTTCGTTAAGGTCGTGTCCATGGCGCCGTCCAAAGTTCGAGTGTCCGCCATGGGACTAAAAATTATTGTAATCAGGCATAAAAAATGTCCGATCTGTTTTTTGCCCAAAACTTCACATGTTTGATAAGCGGGTCCTGGCCTGAACACACTCTGAAGGCCAATATTCCATCGGTGTGGCAAAATGCCTCGATAGCACCACCTATACAAAAAACATTCAACGGCGTGCGCCTCGAGCTACGTTTCACGTACATGTACAAAAATCGGTACATTTACACACATGGTAACACACCAATACCTACAAAAAAGTCTCTTGGTACGAACATTCGAATCCCAACAGGAAGTCGGTTGATTTTGAAATTTTTCCTGCAAAATTGGTCTTGTTTTTGCCATTTTCAGGGGTTGTACTTTAACGAACTCCTCCTAGAGATTTATTCAGATCAACACCAAAATTGGTCAGTGTAATCTAAAGCCCTTTGCAATATTAAATTGCGAAGATCTTGAGGTTTCGTTAAACGGCGTGTCCATGGCGGCCTGACAAATTTCGATGTTTCGCCATGAAAAAGCGAAGTTGCTCTAACTCAGACATACAAATGTCCAATCTGCCCCAAACTTTCACATGTTAGATATGACTTCTGACCTGAACAGATCTACGTGCCCATATTCAGCTATAGTCATAGCGCCACCTGCTGGCAACAGGAAGTGTCATGTTTTACGCTGTATACGAACTACTCCTAGAAATTTTATGACATCAAATTATTTTTCTGGTCAGTCTAGTCTAAAGGCCTTTGCAATAGTGAATTGTGGAGATCTTGAGTTTTTGTTAAAGGGCGTGTCCATGGGGCTGTGACACAATTTTATGTCTCGCCAAAGGAAGAGAAGTTGATGTAACTCAGGCATAAAATGTTTGATCCTCTCCCCAACTTCACATGTTCGATAAGAGGTCCTGGCCTGAACAAAATCTGAAGGCCAATATTCCATTATAATGATAGCGCCACCTGCTGGCAACAGGAAAATTGGCACATATAAATGACTTTGACATATTCCACTTATATTTACAACTTTAAATGCATATTCTCACGTTCACCTTTTTACTAAAGCCACACGATGGCGTTGAGCCCGGGTGCGAGGGCCCGTTCATCGCTGCTTGCAGCTTAATTATTATTCTTCTTCTTCTTCTCCAAAATGAATCGCATTTTTGAGGGCCAAAACTTGCTCGAAAAGTCATGAAACTTTGCACACGCGTCAGACCTGGTGAAAATTTACGTCTGATAAAGGTTTCAGAAGAGGGTGTGGCAAAATGGCTCAACAGCGCCACCTATCGTAAAAAAATAAAATCAACAGCCCTCAAGCTGTGTTTCATGTACATGCACGAAAAATTGGCACACATATGTAAAGCATCAGTGCCTACAAAAAAGACTCTTGGAGCCCTATCCGAAACCCAACAGGAAGTCGGTTATTTTTAATTTTATGAGCAAATTTGCATCATTTTTGTCATTTGCATGCCTTGTATTTTAACGAACTCCTCCTAGAGATTTATTCAGATCAACACTAAATTTGGTATGCCTAATCTAAAGGCCTTTGCGATGTTATTTCAGTCCTTATACTTTTTTAATTTGATCATAAAGTTTTGTTTGTGTAATAATTTTTAGTTTGTGTAGTAATTAGGCCTTTGAACTGCCTATAACTCAGACATACAATGTCCAATCTGCCCCAAACTTCACATGTTTGATGAGACTCCTGACCTGAACAGATTGACATGCCTATATTCAGTTATAGTCATAGCGCCTCCTACTGGCAACAGGAAGTGACATATTTTACGCTGTAAAAAACTACTCCGAGAAATTTTATGACAATTTTTTTTTCTCAGTCACTCTATTCTAAAGGCCTGTGCGATGTTACATTGTGAAGATCTTGCGTTTTCGTTTAAAGGGCGTGTCCATGGCGCCGTCACAAAGTTCGATGTCTCGCCATGGGACTAAAACTTATTGTAACTCAGGCATAAAATGTCCAATCTTGCCCAAACTTCACATGTTTGATAAGAGTCCTGGCCTAAACACATCTGAAGGCCAATAGTCCATCGGGTGTGGCAAAATGCCTCGATAGCACCACCTATACACATTCAACGGCGTGCGCCTCGAGCTACGTTTCACGTACATGTACAAAAATCGGTACACACATGTACACACACCAATACCTACAAAAAAAGTCTCTTGGTACACAACATTCGAATCCCAACAGGAAGTCGGTTTATTTTGAATTTTTCCTGCAAAATTGGTGTTGTTTTTTGCCATTTTTCAGGGGTTGTATTTAACGAACTCCTCCTAGAGATTTATTCAGATCAACACCAAAATTGGTCAGTGTAATCTAAAGCCCTTTGCAATATTAAATTGCGAAGATCTTGAGGTTTCATTTAAACGGCGTGTCCCATGGCGGCCTGACAAATTTCGATGTTTCGCCATGAAAAAGGAAGTTGCTCTAACTCGACATACAATGTCCAATCTGCCCCAAACTTCACATGTTAGATATGACTTTTGACCTGAACAGATCTACGTGCCCATATTCAGCTATAGTCATAGCGCCACCTGCTGGCAACAGGAAGTGTCATGTTTTTTACGCTGTAAACGAACTACTCCTAGAAATTTTATTACATCAACATTTTTTTTCTGGTCAGTCTAGTCTAAAGGCCTTTGCAATAGTGAATTGTGGAGATCTTGAGTTTTTTGTTAAAGGGCGTGTCCATGGCGCTGTGACACAATTTTATGTCTCGCCAAAGGAAGAGAAGTTGATGTAACTCAGGCATAAAATGTTTGATCTTCCCCAAACTTCACATGTTCGATAAGAGTCCTAGCCTGAACAAATCTGAAGGCCAATATTCCATTATAATGATAGCGCCATCTGCTGGCAACAGGAAAATTGGCACATATAAATGACTTTGACATATTCCAATTATATTTACAACTTTAAATGCATATTTCTCACCGTTCACCTTTTTACTAAAGCCACACGATGGCGTTGAGCCCGGGTGCGAGGGCCCCCGTTCATCGCTGCTTGCAGCTTTAATTATTCTTCTTCTTCTTCTTCTTCTCCAAAATGAATCGCATTTTTGAGGGCCAAAACTTGCTCGAAAAGTCATGAAACTTTGCACACGCGTCAGACCTGGTGAAAATTTACGTCTGATAAAGGTTTCAGAAGAGGGTGTGGCAAAATGGCTCGACAGCGCCACCTATCGTAAAAAAAATCAACAGCCCTCGAGCTGTGTTTCATGTACATGCACGAAAATTGGCACACATATGTAAAGCATCAGTGCCTACAAAAAAGACTCTTGGAGCCCTATCCGAAACCCAACAGGAAGTCGGTTATTTTTAATTTTATGAGCAAATTTTGCATCACTTTTGTCATTTGCATGCCTTGTATTTTAACGAACTCCTCCTAGAGATTTATTCAGATCAACACCAAATTTGGTATGCCTAATCTAGAAGGCCTTTGCGATGTTAAATTGCGAAGATCTTGAGTTTTCATTGAAGGGCGTGTCCGTGGCGTCCTGACGAATTTCGATGTTTCGCCATGAAAAATGAAGTTGCTATAACTCAGACATACAATGTCCAATGTGCCTCAAACTTCACATGTTTGATGAGACTCCTGACCTGAACAGATTGACATGCCTATATTCAGTTATAGTCATAGCGCCTCCTACTGGCAACAGGAAGTGACATATTTTTCGCTGTAAAAAACTACTCCGAGAAATTTTATGACAATTTTTTTTTTCTCAGTCACTCTATTCTAAAGGCCTGTGCGATGTTTACATTGTGAAGATCTTGAGTTTTCGTTAAAGGGCGTGTCCATGGCGCCGTCACAAAGTTCGATGTCTCGCCATGGGACTAAAACTTATTGTAACTCAGGCATTAAAATGTCCGATCTTGCCCAAACTTCACATGTTTGATAAGAGTCCTGGCCTGAACACATCTGAAGGCCAATATTCCATCGGGTGTGGCAAAATGCCTCCATAGCACCACCTATACACATTCAACGGCGTGCGCCTCGAGCTACGTTTCACGTACATGTACAAAAAGTCGGTACACACATGTAACACACCAATACGTACAAAAAAGTCTCTTGGTACGAACTTCGAATCCCAACAGGAAGTCGGTTATTTGAATTTTCCCTGCAAAATTGGTGTTGTTTTTTGCCATTTTCAGGGGTTGTACTTTAACGAACTCCTCCTAAAGATTTATTCAGATCAACACCAAAATTGGTCAGTGTAATCTAAAGCCCTTTGCAATATTAAATTGCGAAGATCTTGATGTTTCGTTAAACGGCGTGTCCATGGCGGCCTGACAAATTTCGATGTTTCGCCATGAAAAAGGAAGTTGCTCTAACTCAGACATACAATGTCCAATCTGCCCCAAACTTCACATGTTAGATATGACTTCTGACCTGAACAGATCTACGTGCCCATATTCAGCTATAGTCATAGCGCCACCTGCTGGCAACAGGAAGTGTCATGTTTTACGCTGTAACGAACTACTCCTAGAAATTTTATGACATCAACATTTTTTTTTTTCTGGTCAGTCTAGTCTAAAGGCCTTTGCAATAGTGAATTGTGGAGATCTTGAGTTTTTTGTTAAAGCGCGTGTCCATGGCGCTGTGACACAATTTTATGTCTCGCCAAAGGAAGAGAAGTTGGTGTAACTCAGGCATAAAATGTTTGATCTTCCCCCAAACTTCACATGTTCGATAAGAGTCCTGGCCTGAACAAATCTGAAGGCCAATATTCCATTATAATGATAGCGCCACCTGTTGGCAACAGGAAAATTGGCACATATAAATGACTTTGACATATTCCACTTATATTTACAACTTTAAATGCATTATTTCTCACCGTTTCACCTTTTTACTAAAGCCACACGATGGCGGTGAGCCCGGGTGCGAGGGCCCGTTCATCGCTGCTTGCAGCTTTAATTATTATTTCTTCTTCTTCTTCTCTCCAAAATGAATCGCATTTTTGAGGGGCCAAAACTTGCTCGAAAAGTCCTGAAACTTTGCACACGCGTCAGACCTGGTGAAAATTTACGTCTGATAAAGGTTTCAGAAGAGGGTGTGGCAAAATGGCTCGACAGCGCCACCTATCGTAAAAAAAAAAATCAACAGCCCTCAAGCTGTGTTTCATGTACATGCACGAAAATTGGCACACATATGTAAAGCATCAGTGCCTACAAAAAAGACTCTTGGAGCACTATCCGAAACCCAACAGGAAGTCGGTTATTTTTAATTTTATGAGCAAATTTTGCATCACTTTTGTCATTTGCATGCCTTGTATTTTAACGAACTCCTCCTAGAGATTTATTCAGATCAACACCAAATTTGGTATGCCTAATCTAAAGGCCTTTGCGATGTTAAATTGCGAAGATCTTGAGTTTTCATTAAAGGGCGTGTCCGTGGCGTCGTGACGAATTTCGATGTTTCGCCATGAAAAATGAAGTTGCTATAACTCAGACATACAATGTCCAATCTGCCCCAAACTTCACATGTTTGATGAGACTCCTGACCTGAACAGATTGACATGCCTATATTCAGTTATAGTCATAGCGCCTCCTACTGGCAACAGGAAGTGTCATATTTTACGCTGTAAAAAACTACTCCGAGAAATTTTATGACATCACAATTTTTTTTTCTCAGTCACTCTATTCTAAAGGCCTGTGCGATGTTACATTGTGAAGATCTTGAGTTTTCGTTAAAGGGCGTGTCCATGGCGCCGTCACAAAGTTCGATGTCTCGCCATGGGACTAAAACTTATTGTAACTCAGGCATAAAATGTCCGATCTTGCCCAAACTTCACATGTTTGATAAGAGTCCTGGCCTGAAACACATCTGAAGGCCAATATTCCATCGGGTGTGGCAAAATGCCTCCATAGCACCACCTATACACATTCAACGGCGTGCGCCTCGAGCTACGTTTCACGTACATGTACAAAAATCGGTACACACATGTAACACACCAATACCTACAAAAAAGTCTCTTGGTACAACATTCGAATCCCAACAGGAAGTCGGTTATTTTGAATTTTCCCTGCAAAATTGGTGTTGTTTTTATCATTTTCAGGGGTTGTACTTTAACGAACTCCTCCTAGAGATTTATTCAGATCAACACCAAAATTGGTCAGTGTAATCTAAAGCCCTTTGCGATATTAAATTGCGAAGATCTTGAAGTTTCGTTAAACGGCGTGTCCATGGCGGCCTGACAAATTTCGATGTTTCGCCATGAAAAAGGAAGTTGCTCTAACTCAGACATACAATGTCCAATCTGCCCCAAACTTCACATGTTAGATATGTCTTCTGACCTGAACAGATATAAGTGAGTTTATTTAGCTATAGTCATAGCGCCACCTGCTGGCAACAGGAAGTGTCATGTTTTACGCTGTAACGAACTACTCCTAGAAATTTTATGACATCAATATTTTTTTCTGGTCAGTCTAGTCTAAAGGCCTTTGCAATAGTGAATTGTGGAGATCTTGAGTTTTTGTTAAAGGGCGTGTCCATGGCGCTGTGACACAATTTTTATGTCTCGCCAAAGGAAGAGAAGTTGGTGTAACTCAGGCATAAAATGTTTGATCTTCCCAAACTTCACATGTTCGATAAGAGTCCTGGCCTGAACAAATCTGAAGGCCAATATTCCATTATAATGATAGCGCCACCTGCTGGCAACAGGAAAATTGGCACATATAAATGACTTTGACATATTCCACTTATATTTACAACTTTAAATGCATATTTCTCACCGTTCACCTTTTTACTGAAGCCACACGATGGCGTTGAGCCCGGGTGCGAGGGCCCGTTCATCGCTGCTTGCAGCTTTAATAATTATTATTATTCTTCTTCTTCTTCTTCTCCAAAATGAATCGCATTTTTGAGGGCCAAAACTTGCTCGAAAAGTCATGAAACTTTGCACACGCGTCAGACCTGGTGAAAATTTACGTCTGATAAAGGTTTCAGAAGAGGGTGTGGCAAAATGGCTCGACAGCGCCACCTATCGTAAAAAAAATCAACAGCCCTCAAGCTGTGTTTCATGTACATGCACGAAAATTGGCACACATATGTAAAAGCATCAGTGCCTACAAAAAAGACTCTTGGAGCCCTATCCGAA
This sequence comes from Cyprinus carpio, assembly GCF_018340385.1. NCBI lineage: Eukaryota > Metazoa > Chordata > Actinopteri > Cypriniformes > Cyprinidae > Cyprinus > Cyprinus carpio. Next base: position 671,929 of record NW_024872759.1, read on the forward strand.
ACCCAACAGGAAGTCGGTTATTTTTAATTTTATGAGCAAATTTTGCATCACTTTTGTCATTTGCATGCCTTGTATTTTAACGAACTCCTCCTAGAGATTTATTCAGATCAACACCAAATTTGGTATGCCTAATCTAAAGGCCTTTGCGATGTTTTATTGCTTTGATCTTGTTTTTTCTTTGAAGGGCATGTCCGTGGCGTCCTGACGAATTTCGATGTTTCGCCATGAAAAATGAAGTTGCTATAACTCAGACATACAATGTCCAATCTGCCCCAAACTTCACATGTTTGATGAGACTCCTGACCTTAACAGATTGACATGCCTATATTCAGTTATAGTCATAGCGCCTCCTACTGGCAACAGGAAGTGTCATATTTTACGCTGTAAAAAACTACTCCGAGAAATTTTATGACAATTTTTTTTTCTCAGTCACTCTATTCTAAAGGCCTGTGCGATGTTACATTGTGAAGATCTTGAGTTTTCGTTAAAGGGCGTGTCCATGGCGCCGTCACAAAGTTCGATGTCTCGCCATGGGACTAAAACTTATTGTAACTCAGGCATAAAATGTCCGATCTTGCCCAAACTTCACATGTTTGATAAGAGTCCTGGCCTGAACACATCTGAAGGCCAATATTCCATCGGGTGTGGCAAAATGCCTCGATAGCACCACCTATACACATTCAACGGCGTGCGCCTCGAGCTACGTTTCACGTACATGTACAAAAATCGGTACACACATGTAACACACCAATACCTACAAAAAAGTCTCTTGGTACAACATTCGAATCCCAACAGGAAGTCGGTTATTTTGAATTTTCCCTGCAAAATTGGTGTTGTTTTTGCCATTTTCAGGGGTTGTACTTTAACGAACTCCTCCTAGAGATTTATTCAGATCAACACCAAAATTGGTCAGTGTAATCTAAAGCCCTTTGCAATGTTAAATTGCGAAGATCTTGAAGTTTCGTTAAACGGCGTGTCCATGACGGCCTGACAAATTTCGATGTTTCGCCATGAAAAAGGAAGTTGCTCTAACTCAGACATACAATGTCCAATCTGCCCCAAACTTCACATGTTAGATATGACTTCTGACCTGAACAGATCTACGTGCCCATATTCAGCTATAGTCATAGCGCCACCTGCTGGCAACAGGAAGTGTCATGTTTTACGCTGTAACGAACTACTCCTAGAAATTTTATGACATCAATATTTTTTTCTGGTCAGTCTAGTCTAAAGGCCTTTGCAATAGTGAATTGTGGAGATCTTGAGTTTTTGTTTAAAGGGCGTGTCCATGGCGCTGTGACACAATTTTATGTCTTGCCAAAGGAAGAGAAGTTGTTGTAACTCAGGCATAAAATGTTTGATCTTCCCCAAACTTCACATGTTCGAAAAGAGTCCTGGCCTGAACAAATCTGAAGGCTAATATTCCATTATAATGATAGCGCCAACTGCTGGCAAGAGGAAAATTGGCACATATAAATGACTTTGATATATTCCACTTATATTTACGACTTTAAATGCATATTTCTCACCGTTCACCTTTTTACTAAAGCCACACGATGGCGTTGAGCCCGGGTGCGAGGGCCCGTTCATCGCTGCTTGCAGCTTTAATTATTATTCTTCTTCTTCTTCTCCAAAATGAATCGCATTTTTGAGGGCCAAAACTTGCTCGAAAAGTCATGAAACTTTGCACACGCGTCAGACCTGGTGAAAATTTACGTCTGATAAAGGTTTCAGAAGAGGGTGTGGCAAAATGGCTCGACAGCGCCACCTATCGTAAAAAAAATCAACAGCCCTCAAGCTGTGTTTCATGTACATGCACGAAAATTGGCACACATATGTAAAGCATCAGTGCCTACAAAAAAGACTCTTGGAGCCCTATCCGAAACCCAACAGGAAGTCGGTTATTTTTAATTTTATGAGCAAATTTTGCATCACTTTTGTCATTTGCATGCCTTGTATTTTAACGAACTCCTCCTAGAGATTTATTCAGATCAACACCAAATTTGGTATGCCTAATCTAAAGGCCTTTGCGATGTTAAATTGCGAAGATCTTGAGTTTTCATTAAAGGGCGTGTCCGTGGCGTCCTGACGAATTTCGATGTTTCGCCATGAAAAATGAAGTTGCTATAACTCAGACATACAATGTCCAATCTGCCCCAAACTTCACATGTTTGATGAGACTCCTGACCTGAACAGATTGACATGCCTATATTCAGTTATAGTCATAGCGCCTCCTACTGGCAACAGGAAGTGTCATATTTTACGCTGTAAAAAAAACTACTCCGAGAAATTTTATGACAATTTTTTTTTTTGTCAGTCACTCTATTCTAAAGGCCTGTGCGATGTTACATTGTGAAGATCTTGAGTTTTCGTTAAATGGCGTGTCCATGGAGCCGTCACAAAGTTCGATGTCTCGCCATGGGACTAAAACTTATTGTAACTCAGGCATAAAATGTCCGATCTTGCCCAAACTTCACATGTTTGATAAGAGTCCTGGCCTGAACAGATCTGAAGGCCAATATTCCATCGGGTGTGGCAAAATTTCTCGTTAGCACCACCTATACACATTCAACGGCGTGCGCCTCGAGCTACGATTCACGCACATGTAAAAAAATCGGTACACACATGTAACACACCAATACCTACAAAAAAGTCTCTTGGTACAACATTCGAATCCCAACAGGAAGTCGGTTATTTTGAATTTTCTCTGCAAAATTTGTGTAGTTTTTGCCATTTTCAGGGGTTGTACTTTAACGAACTCCTCCTAGAGATTTATTCAGATCAACACCAAAATTGGTCAGTGTAATCTAAAGCCCTTTGCGATATTAAATTGTGAAGATCTTGAGGTTTCGTTAAATGGCGTGTCCATGGCGGCCTGACAAATTTTTATGTTTCGCCATGAAAAAGGAAGTTGCTCTAACTCAGACATACAATGTCCAATCTGCCCCAAACTTCACATGTTAGATATGACTTCTGACCTGAACAGATCTACGTCCCCATATTCAGCTATAGTCATAGCGCCACCTGCTGGCAACAGGAAGTGTCATGTTTTACGCTGTAACGAACTACTCCTAGAAATTTTATGACATCAATATTTTTTTTCTGGTCAGTCTAGTCTAAAGGCCTTTGCAATAGTGAATTGTGGAGATCTTGAGTTTTTGTTAAAGGGCGTGTCCATGGCGCTGTGACACAATTTTATGTCTCGCCAAAGGAAGAGAAGTTGATGTAACTCAGGCATAAAATGTTTGATCTTCCCCAAACTTCACATGTTCGATAAGAGTCCTAGCCTGAACAAATCTGTAGGCCAATATTCCATTATAATGATAGCGCCACCTGCTGGCAACAGGAAAATTGGCACATATAAATGACTTTGACATATTCCACTTATATTTACAACTTTAAATGCATATTTCTCACCGTTCACCTTTTTTACTAAAGCCACACGATGGCGGTGAGCCCGGGTGCGAGGGCCCGTTCATCGCTGCTTGCAGCTTTAATTATTATTATTATTCTTCTTCTCCAAAATGAATCGCATTTTTGAGGGCCTAAACATGCTCGAAAAGTCATGAAACTTTGCACACGCGTCAGACCTGGTGAAAATTTACGTCTGATAAAGGTTTCAGAAGAGGGTGTGGCAAAATGGCTCGACAGCGCCACCTATCGTAAAAAAAAAATCAACAGCCCTCAAGCTGTGTTTCATGTACATGCACGAAAATTGGCACACATATGTAAAGCATCAGTGCCTACAAAAAAGACTCTTGGAGCCCTATCCGAAACCCAACAGGAAGTCGGTTATTTTTAATTTTATGAGCAAATTTTTGCATCATTTTTGTCATTTGCATGCCTTGTATTTTAACGAACTCCTCCTAGAGATTTATTCAGATCAACACCAAATTTGGTATGCCTAATCTAAAGGCCTTTGCGATGTTAAATTGCGAAGATCTTGAGTTTTCATTAAAGGGCGTGTCCGTGGCGTCCTGACGAATTTCGATGTTTCGCCATGAAAAAATGAAGTTGCTATAACTCAGACATACAATGTCCAATCTGCCCCAAACTTCACATGTTTTGATGAGACTCCTGACCTGAACAGATTGACATGCCTATATTCAGTTATAGTCATAGCGCCTCCTACTGGCAACAGGAAGTGTCATATTTTTACGCTGTAAAAAAAACTACTCCGAGAAATTTTATGACAATTTTTTTTTCTCAGTCACTCTATTCTAAAGGCCTGTGCGATGTTACATTGTGAAGATCTTGAGTTTTCGTTAAAGGGCGTGTCCATGGCGCCGTCACAAAGTTCGATGTCTCGCCATGGGACTAAAACTTATTGTAACTCAGGCATAAAATGTCCGATCTTGCCCAAACTTCACATGTTTGATAAGAGTCCTGGCCTGAACACATCTGAAGGCCAATATTCCATCGGGTGTGGCAAAATGCCTCGATAGCACCACCTATACACATTCAACGGCGTGCGCCTCGAGCTACGTTTCACGTACATGTACAAAAATCGGTACACACATGTAACACACCAATACCTACAAAAAAGTCTCTTGGTACAACATTCGAATCCCAACAGGAAGTCGGTTATTTTGAATTTTCCCTGCAAAATTTGTGTTGTTTTTGCCATTTTCAGGGGTTGTACTTTAACAAACTCCTCCTAGAGATTTATTCAGATCAACACCAAAATTGGTCAGTGTAATCTAAAGCCCTTTGCAATATTAAATTGCGAAGATCTTGATGTTTCGTTAAACGGCGTGTCCATGGCGGCCTGACAAATTTCGATGTTTCGCCATGAAAAAGGAAGTTGCTCTAACTCAGACATACAATGTCCAATCTGCCCCAAACTTCACATGTTAGATATGACTTCTGACCTGAACAGATCTACGTGCCCATATTCAGTTATAGTCATAGCGCCACCTGCTGGCAAACAGGAAGTGTCATGTTTTACGCTGTAACGAACTACTCCTAGAAATTTTATGACATCAATATTTTTTTTCTGGTAAGTCTAGTCTAAAGGCCTTTGCAATAGTGAATTGTGGAGATCTTGAGTTTTTGTTAAAGGGCGTGTCCATGGCGCTGTGACACAATTTTATGTCTCGCCAAAGGAAGAGAAGTTGATGTAACTCAGGCATAAAATGTTTGATCTTCCCCAAACTTCACATGTTCGATAAGAGTCCTGGCCTGAACAAATCTGTAGGCCAATATTCCATTATAATGATAGCGCCACCTGCTGGCAACAGGAAAATTGGCACATATAAATGACTTTGACATATTCCACTTATATTTACAACTTTAAATGCATATTTCTCACCGTTCACCTTTTTACTAAAGCCACACGATGGCGTTGAGCCCGGGTGCGAGGGCCCGTTCATCGCTGCTTGCAGCTTTAATTATTCTTCTTCTTTCTTCTTCTCCAGGAAAAATGAATCGCATTTTTGAGGGCCAAAACTTGCTCGAAAAGTCATGAAACTTTGCACACAGCGTCAGACCTGGTGAAAATTTACGTCTGATAAAGGTTTCAGAAGAGGGTGTGGCAAAATGGCTCGACAGCGCCACCTATCGTAAAAAAAAAAAAATCAACAGCCCTCAAGCTGTGTTTCATGTACATGCACGAAAATTGGCACACATATGTAAAGCATCAGTGCCTTACAAAAAAGACTCTTGGAGCCCTATCCGAAACCCAACAGGAAGTCGGTTATTTTTAATTTTATGAGCAAATTTTGCATCATTTTTGTCATTTGCATGCCTTGTATTTTAACGAAAACTCCTCCTAGAGATTTATTCAGATCAACACCAAATTTGGTATGCCTAATCTAACAGGCCTTTGCGATGTTAAATTGCGAAGATCTTGAGTTTTTCATTAAAAGGGCGTGTCCGTGGCGTCCTGACGAATTTCGATGTTTTCGCCATGAAAAATAAAGTTGCTATAACTCAGACATACAATGTCCAATCTGCCCCAAACTTCACATGTTTGATGAGACTCCTGACCTGAACAGATTGACATGCCTATATTCAGTTATAGTCATAGCGCCTCCTACTGGCAACAGGAAGTGTCATATTTTACGCTGTAAAAAACTACTCCGAGAAATTTTATGACAATTTTTTTTTCTCAGTCACTCTATTCTAAAGGCCTGTGCGATGTTAACATTGTGAAGATCTTGAGTTTTCGTTAAAGGGCGTGTCCATGGCGCCCTCACAAAGTTCGATGTCTCACCTTGGGACTAAAAAAGTTATTGTAACTCAGGCATAAAATGTCCGATCTTGCCCAAAACTTCACATGTTTGATAAGAGTCCTGGCCTGAACACATCTGAAGGCCAATATTCCATCGGGTGTGGCAAAAAGCCTCGATAGCACCACCTATAACACTTTCAACGGCGTGCGCCTCGAGCTACGTTTCACGTACATGTACAAAAATCGGTACACACATGTAACCCACACCAATACCTACAAAAAAGTCTCTTGGTACAACATTCCAAATCCCAACAGGAAGTCGGTTATTTTGAATTTTCCCTGCAAAATTGGTCTTGTTTTTGCCATTTTCAGGGGTTGTACTTTTAACGAACTCCTCCTAGAGATTTATTCAGATCAACACCAAAATTGGTTCAGTGTAATCTAAAGCCCTTTGCAATATTAAATTGCGAAGATCTTGAGGTTTCGTTAAACGGCGTGTCCATGGCGGCCTGACAAATTTCGATGTTCGCCATGAAAAAGGAAGTTGCTCTTACTCAGACATACAATGTCCAATCTGCCCCAAACTTCACATGTTAGATATGACTTCTGACCTGAACAGATCTACGTGCCCATATTCAGCTATAGTCATAGCGCCACCTGCTGGCAACAGGAAGTGTCATGTTTTACGCTGTAACGAACTACTCCTAGAAATTTTATGACATCAATATTTTTTTTCTGGTCAGTCTAGTCTAAAGGGGCCTTTGCAATAGTGAATTGTGGAGATCTTTAGTTTTGGTTAAAGGGCGTGTCCATGGCGCTGTGAGAACAATTTTATGTCTTGCCAAAGGAAGAGAAGTTGGTGTAACTCAGGCATGAAATGTTTGATCTTCCCCAAACTTCACATGTTTGATAAGAGTCCTGGGCCTGAACACATCTGAAGGCCCATATTTCCATTATAATGATAGCGCCACCTGCTGGCAACAGGAAAATTGGCACATATAAATGACTTTGGCATATTCCACTTATATTTACAACTTTAAATGCATATTTCTCACCGTTCACCTTTTTACTAAAGCCACACGATGGCGTTTGAGCCCGGGTGCGAGGGCCCGTTCAATCCCGCT
>NW_024872759.1:680138-706146 GCF_018340385.1 Cyprinus carpio
CATTCAGCTGGCCGATGAGATCGTGAGAATGGGGAAAATGTTTTATTTTGTTTCGTTCCAAGATTGACTCAAGCATTGATTCTGAGAAGAAGAGGAAGAAGAGCTTTGACCAGAAAAGACACCTGGATATCATCCGAGAGGACTGTGAAAAGGTTGGTTATTCAGGTCAACAACAGTTTTTTTATTAATAGTTTATTATAAAATATTTAATGACTTATTTCATGATACAATTCACTTCCTGTTTCGTGTAGTCTAGAAACATCGGTATAGAGGATCCTGTTGTGTTCCTGATCTCTAGCTTTGAGCTCGGGCAACTATGATTTAAATCTGCTGCAGGATAGAATGGAGCAAGAGCTTCCACAGCATAAGAGATTGTGCTGTGTTGGCTTGCCGAATATCACACTGGAGATCAATGAAAAAGAAGAAAGCTCTAGAGGAAAACATTGGAAAAGTTGCCTTACTGTCTGCTTTGGTGGCTTCAGTCCCTATTCCTGGTCTTTCAGTTATTGCGGATTTAGCCATTGTAACCTAGAGAGATAGAAACATACTACAGTACCTTTGGTCTAGATGATCCATCCTGCAGAAACTCTGTGAAGATCTGGGAAGACCATTGACGAATTCAAAAGTCTAATGAAGTCCCCACTGATGGTGGGATAAACCAGCTTCAATATTATCCTTAGCAGGTGCTGAATCCCTGCTTGTGTCTGAAAATACTGTTAAGTGTTGTGAGTCTCTACCCTTACTTGGTCTATGGGTGGCAGGAGGAATGTCCTATATAACAGTTCAAAAATGCTGAAGAGAGCTCTGAATGATATAGCAGAGATGCTAGAATCGTGCTAATGGCTTCAGTGCAGACTGAAGTGTAAACACAGAATGTGACAGAGAAGTTACATGAATTCAGTTAGCACTGCTTTTATTCAAACTTGTAGCAAATTTCTGTTAGTTAACTAAACGTGATCTTGCATTTCTTTTTTCTTTGTTTTATTTTTTAACTGAAATGTACTTTCCTTTGGAGAAATATGCAGCGTCTATATCTGTTGCTACACTCATGATACATTACATTAAAAAAATTATCACTTTACTGTTGTATTCAGTTATTTTCTTAATATGATATAGGCAAACTTTTGATATAATTCAGTTTGATGCCATTTGAGGAACAGTACTCCCAGTGCTTACTTTGCTTAGGAGTCCAAGATAAAGATCAGAACAGGTGTTGACTTTACATGTTCACACAGTTATTGAATGCAGTAAAATGCAACCAAGTTTAGGAAATCAAAATTTCAGATCAAGATCATTACACCAATCAATCAAGGCAAACAAACCCCAAAAACACTGAGCCAAGGATGTGCATCAAACAGCCGCAGTAATGGGGGTTATATGCAACATAACTTCTGTATTCTTGCTTCCAGTTCAGGTCTTTGTATGTGCTTGGTTAATATGGAGCGCCTTTTACTCAAGATGCCCCAAAGGAGCTACCAAAGATTATCATAACTGATGTTCATCGCATTTGCGATTAATATAATATTTGATAATTCAGATTGATATAAATTAAAAATTCTATATGAAAATCAAAAAATGCCAAAACAAATAGAACTAGGTAGGTTAGATTGCCTAAAATCCATAGATAGTTCTAGTCTGTTAACACTTATTTGACCGGATCTACTGTTGCATGAACTGCTGCAACTTCGCAAAGGTTGGGTTCGATTGAAAACAAAAGTACTTGCTGGACTTCCACCAAGAATAAGGCGACAATCCACCGAGACCGTCATCAGCATAAGCGGTGAGTACATGAACTAGTGAATTCTCAACAGTTTTCCAAGGTTGTAGAGGAAACAACCCCCCCCCCCCCTGCCCCCAAAATGATAGCCACGCTAATCGATGGCACAAACAGGGAATGAACATCAGATTTCCGAGTTTCTCGTATTGCGGCCAAGATCCTGCTACCCCGATTGGCATGACAAGGCTTGTTGGAATCTGTATTCTACACCCCATATACATCTGAGACCAGATTTGAAACATGCTGTGGAGGAGGATACCCAAAATTTGTTAAACATGGATCGGATCAGCAGCTGCTCACACGCTACTAACAGACGCTCGAGGTCGAGCCGACAGCGGCATTTAAGTTCAGGCGGCCCAGCCGAAGCCCCGGACTCTGATAGTGGGTGTGTCTCATTGTCGAAAGCATACTATCTAGATTTAATACTGTCAAGGGAATTGAGTTGATGGTGTTGATGAAATTATGACGCCAAGCGAGGATATCTCAGATCATATTTAGTTTTGTGCAAACTGTCATAATCGCTAAAACGTATTCCAACTTATGTACAAGTATGTAGAACCATCACTTCTACCACAAAAGACTGCTTTGTAAGTAAATTCTTCCTGATGTATCCCAATTCCTTTAGCTATCCAAACCTCGGAACACTGATGATGAACAGAAACTATGGACTCTCTCTTTTCTAGCATTTTAAAATAACAGTTGCTCCTTTCCGCGTAAGGAAGGTGAAGGACAAAAACAGTCTGACACTGTGGTGTAAGAGCACACTCGCACCCAAAGAGAGCAGCCGGAAACATGGGAGCGCAGCTGGAGGAAAACCCAAAACTAGAAGGTATTTCGTATTGCTGGAGGGGAACAGTAAACTATCTTACAGAAAAAGCCATTTAAAAAACTGCTAAATCTGATTACTTTTCGTCTCTTGTAGAAGAAAACAAAACATAACCCCAGGTATTTATTCCAATAAAGTGGCTAAATTAACGAAAAAATAAACGCAATCAACAGAGTGTTGACATTTCTCAAAATCACAGCAGTTAATGACTTTATGAATAACTCTACTTCTAAAGTAGATTACTATTCGATTGATTTTTACATTCGCTAACCATGCAAGCCCTCAGGATAACCGTATCACATCAGGACAGTGCATCTATAGATCCCAATGTAGGCAACAGCCGCTCCAATCATTCTATACTATAGGAGAGGAATGAAGTGTAATAAACTTGGCTGGTAAATCATCTAAACCAACACAACATTGTATGTTAGGACCCTATTCCCATCTAAAGCTTCTAACAAAAGAGTTGCTTCCATGAGTCATAGATCCTCTTTATGAACATTACTTAATTCTTCATTGAATTAGGGGACTGTAACCAAAAACCCCTTTCAAACTGGCTGTTACTAAGCCTCTCATCATCAAAACTAACACACAACTTGGACCCAAAGAACTACTCCCGTACCCACTTATCGGATCGATCTCGAATCTCACCAATTTCTTACAAAGATACTAGACCAAAGGTCAGTATCACTCACACTTATATGCCGTCTTAGAGAAAAATGCCCACTTACTGTGACGATTTCCCAGTCAGGATTAGGACAGTTATCCATAGTACTGAGACTTGCTCTTCCTTAGAGTTACACAATGACCCCTATGCCTCATATCATTGATCGTGCGTGTTGTAATACTCTCTACTTATTGCTATTGGATCTACGTGCTGCTTTCGGACACTATTGACCACACTATATTAGCTTGCATAGGCTTAGAACCTTTGTTGGCAATTAATGGAAGTGCCCATTAGCAATGGTTAAATCCCGCTACCTTATGATGGACACGACATCAATTCGGTAGCAGTGAAGAATTAGGGGTAGAGGTATAAACCGATCGTTCACAAGTGCCCCCACAGTATGGAGTACCCGCAAGGCTCAGTACGCAGGGGCAGTTACTCTTTCATCCTCGCTCTTACATGTTACCCTTGGGAGAGATCATCAGGAATACACTGCGCTGTTAGCCTCTTCACTGTTATGCTGATGTACCTCAGCTCTATATTTCTTCGCCGGGCCTGGCGGAATAACTACAAATTTGAAAAAACTACACGGAATGCATAGTCAAGAATATAAAAAAAACTGGATGACGAGTAATTTCTTTACTGCCTACAACTTCTGAAAAAAAACAGAAGGTGTTAATTATAGGGCCTAAAAAGCTCTCTGCAATGTAATGACTAGTACGAAGCCCTGTCCTAAGCCTTTCCGATGGCTGCTCTCGAAATCTGCTTGCGTCAGCAGTTACGGCAACATAGGCGTGTATTGTGATAGCCACACCTGCCTTAGACAACGAACGTTTCTAGGCTTTGTATTAACACTGCCATTTTTTCCCATCTCAAACAAGATATCTAAACCTTACGGCCCTATGCCTTCACATGTCAAATGCAGAAGAAACGAAAGTAACTCCTGACTCTCATGGAGTATCAGACCATCAAGTTAAGACTATGCTAATGCTCTATTGGGTGGTTGGTCTGCCCTCCCCACGATTAGTACACACAAACACTCCAAGTAGCATCCAAAACACGCTTAGCAGACTAGCCCCACGTTATTCACTAGACACCATGGGAGGAAGTTGATCATATTCGCCCGGTCCTGGCAAACACTGCACTGGCCCCTTATCAAACAATCGTTATAGATTTTTTTAAAATCTTGCTTATTACTTTATAAGCCCCCTGAATGGTTAGCACCGCAGTATTGAATGAGCTCTTGTTACATTATAGTCCTTCCCAGTCCGCTCCGGTTCTCAAAACATCTGGCAATTTGATTAATAACTAGGAAGATCAAAGCAACTGCGGGCGGCAGATCCTTCTCCTATTTTAGCGCCCAAAACTCTGGAATAACCTACTATAACATGTTCTGGGAGGCAGATCATTCTATGTCTGCTTGGGTCAGTTTAAATCTAGATTAAGGGATCCGTCTATATCTTGATCCATGGGCTTACACATCTACATATCTAATACACTTCTAATATTCCTAAATCCGTTTAAAGGGATTTTTAGGCTGCATTAATCTAAGAGTAAACGCGGACCTGGCAAAAACACTTCCCTCATAACAACTGATGTTATCATTGCTACATCGTTTCGAAGAAGTGGTCAATCTACGCTTCATATTAGTCTGTTTCTTCTCTCTTATTACGAGGTCACAGTAAGCCACCAGTCTACGTCTGTATCCAAGTCAGGGGTCACTGCAGCACCCGGGATCCCAGTATGTATCCCAGCCCAGATGGTGGATTAGCACACTAGAAAGAAACCTCTACAGCCCTGAAGACCAGCGGAGCGACCAGGACTAGGAGCCCCAGAGACAGCTCCCCTGTAAAAGACTTTGTCTCAGCGACAACAGGGACAAGTCCCAGGGAAACAGATGATTCTTCTGCACACCTGACTTGTGCAGCATGGAATGGAACTGATGGTTTGTTTGAGTCAGAGGAGAACTGGCCCCCCAACTGAGCCGGTTTCTCCAAGGTTTTTTTCTCCATTCTCTCATGATGGAGTTTTGGTTCCTTGGCGCTGCCGCCTCTGGCTTGCTTAGGGTTGGGGACACTTCATTTACAGAGATATCGTTGACTTGATTGCAAATTATGACCACAGATACTATTTAAACTGCAACTGAGCTGCATGATGACATCAGCTGAATTTCGAAATGACTGCAGTGCCTTTTATCTGTCATTTGGCATTATTGGCACTGTTTTCCAAATAATGGTGTTCAGTTGCTTTGACGCAAGCTTTTGTTTAAAGCGCTAGGTAATAAAGATGACTTGAATTGACTTGATATGTATCAGACACATTAGAGTAGCAGAAATACAAACAATATGTGCTTTCTCAAGAAACGTCTAGGATGTGAACAGGAACTTCAGAACATTGTGAAGAACAAGACTGCAATCGATCGTCATCCCTATGGGAAGAAATGATTGGAAAGCGCAGTCAGACCTCTCATCCCCATGTGGGTGCCGACTTGAGTTCACTAGCCTTTCTGATTGACTGAAAAATATCAGTCAATCATCAATAGCAGAATCCCATGAATCGGCTGATGAATATGGTTCACGGATTATTGGGCCAAATATATTAATAAAAACGTATGGCCAATATGAAAGGAGTGAACATTTCATGCAGCATGCATCATTATGTTAAAACGACATTGACAACGTCCGAACACGAGTTTTCCCACAGGTTGATTGAATATGAAATAATAGAACGTTTTCCACGACATAGTCTAATTTCTTATTATAATCATCCTTCAATATACATATAGGAGATCATTCCACACACACCACACATCAGGTCTGAGTTCATATTTGGTGACAATATCCCACAAGGACCACTGATAACACCACAACAGCCAAGGCATGCGCAGGACACATCCCGGTTGAGCCTTGCCCACAAGATCAGCACAGGACACTGGTGACATATCAGAACAGCGCCAAGATCAGCACCCAGGACAACATCTCACCAGCAAACGGGAAAAACAACAGAGCACAGCCCATCTCACAGAACAATTATCCCACTCCGCAATCTCCATTCTATGCTCTTCTCACAGAAACTGAGGAAATCTGGTTGTCAGGTGGGACCAAACTCGCCCACTCTTTATGCGGCAAACCCCCAGATATCAACTAAAAAAGGCGGGCCCCCAACCACCAAGCTTGCGGGACCCAGCTCCTGTGAGGGGGCTCTCCGACCATGCCCAACGCCAGGGCCCAAACCCCCAAACTGTGTAGTGAAACAAAAGACTGAAGGGAGCCCCTCAGGATATTTTGTTTGGGTTCCGCTATAATAGCAGCAACATTAAAAAAGTTAAAAAAAGCAGGAACCCAGTGTTTCCGAGTTTTTCTATTCGTTTATTCGTGAAGAAAATTAAGGCCTTCTCAAGCTGAAGGGCTAAATTAATTGCGGCCTATTAGGGATCAAAATAAGATTTTGTAAAGACACAAAGAAATGCCATAAGTTAGATTTTTAAATCGCCCCAAAAATAAATCTTCTAAACAATGGGCTTTAATAACCTCAAACAATCTGGATTTTTAGTTTCTAAAAGAAAATGTCTAGAAGACAGGTGCAGGCAACAGGCCTAAAGGGAAACAGCCTCCAACCCTTTTCTTTCATGAGTGTCGCAGCGTTAGGAAGGTGGAGGTGTAGTGCTATTAAAGATTCTTATCAATGCAAGCAGTGTCATTGGCAGTACTTGTCTTTGAATGTCTAGGGATGGTGTTGAAAGGGTTGTCCACGTATTCTGTTTATATTATTACAGGCCTCCAAAATACTCTCCAGCCTTGTTGAAGAGTCACAGAAATCTTATCAATGGATTTTCCCAGAGTTGACTGTTTTGCTATTGCAGGGGATGTTAATATACACATAGATAAGCAAGAAAACATAAATACCAAAAGAAAAGATAACTTTTAAAAACACTTTGACCTTGATTCAGCATGTGCATGGACCACACACAGGTGGACCAAATCTAGATTTATCATCAGTGGGGGTTTTAAACATTTTTTCCATTGTTATTTAAGATGTAGACTATCTGATCTTCGTATTTCTTGATATTGATCTTGTACCAGAATTTGGGTCGTCTCTGTCAGAAAGAGAGCATTTAAAGAGAACAGTAGTGTGCCCATTTATGGAGGCTATATTTAACACCAAACATTTCGCAAATTGTTGATCTTTTCCTTTATCCTACTCAAAAGTTAAGAAAGTTATTGTTATATTGCCCGTAAAAGACATTAGAAACCAAACAGGGCAGGGAAATTTTAGTTTTGGGGAAAATCAAAAGCAGTTTAGAGTATGGAAAGAAAAGCGGAAACCGCGGATGGCGGAAAAACGAACCCTTTAAAATCACTATGATCATAAAGAAGCCTTCTGCTTTCAAAGGGGGAACTAGCCAAGACAGGTTTTTTCAAACCTTTTAAGTACATCATAAAAAACACGGGATCTTTTGTACTGGTTGAGAGACTGGGCAAACCCCCAAAATCCGATTCCCCAAAGAAATGTCTTGAGCAAATGCATGAGTTTTCTTTCTTCATTTCTGAGAAGTCATTAAAATCAGGAAGGGGGATAGCACATCCTCAAAATTTGCAGAGGCAGACAGGGTTGGCTGCAAAATCAAAAGAACTAGGGCTATTTTTGAAGGCAACTGAAGCAAATTTGGAAGAAATAGTGCAGCACCTAAAATCTCAACCTACATCCCGACACACTTCCCACATCTTTTTTCAAAGTGTGCTTAACTGTTTTGGGAAAAAGATCTCTTAAAAGTGGTGAATGCCTACTTCTTTTGGGGGCTTTCCCAAAAATCACTGAAAACTGCAGTTTAAGCCCTTTCTTTAAAAAGAGCAATCTTGTAAAACATTTTGACAGTTATGACAAAAATCAAAACTTTTTATTGGCAAATTATAGAAAAGGTAGTTTTAATTGTTTAAAAAAAACTTAAACTCAAATGGATACCTGGACAATTTCAATTGGTTCCCATGCGCAAAAAAGCAAAATAAAAATGATATTCTTTAATTTGATTTGGCAAAATATGGCTGGTTACTGATAATTGCTGCGTTTGACACTGTCGTCTAACAACTTTACAGAGATGGAAAAAAAAGGGTCGGGCTTTCTGGTGGATCAAAGGGGTTCAGGTCAATTAGAAAGGGGGAGGTTTTAGTGAGTATAGGAGAGCCTAAGTCTAAGTGGAGTCCATGACTGGGAGTCACAAAGGTCCCTTCTTTTCACCGCTCCTGTTACCTGTATAGCTCCCACTAAGTCAAATAATAGAAAGAAAACCCAAAGGGCCCCTTCACCGCTATGTGAAGATACCAGATTTACTTTGCCAATTTCCCAAATGCTCAAACCCTATTGACCCTCTGCAAGCATTGAAAATAACAGCTCTTTGATGGGCCGCACCGGTGCTCAGTGATTGGCTCTCAGTTTTGTACGTTTTTGTTCAATTTTCCTGTTTTTTGGGTTTTAAAAAACTGATCATTTCAACAGGGAGAATGCTGAACATTCGCAGAACAACCCAAGATTTTTACCCGGGTTTTAAAATTCAGGGGGGTTTTCTGAAGTTGTTGTCGGCGGCAGCGGCGTGATCAGATGCCCACAGGCGTGCAAAAAAGGGAAAAACGAGCGGGAGCTGGCAGACTCAGGAAGCGCGGATTAAAGGGGAAAGCCGTTGCCTAGCTCATTGGCAAATCTCCACTCTCTACCAACAAAACGGATTGAAATCCCTTTTGCTCTCTCGGACAAATAAAGGGTTTTTCCCCCTCTGCTGCTCTCTGTTTCACGGAAACCTGGGTGATGGACACCATACCGGGCAGTGCACTCAATCTGCCGGACTTTCAGCTGTTTCGAGCAGATCGCCGACGCAGAATAACAGGGAAAAACGCGCGGGGCGGGACAGCTTTTGAACGGTTTGGGGTACGATGTAAAATGTGTTAAGAAGATGTGCTGTTCAGATCTACAGTAGAAGGGGTCTTGTCAACTGCAAGCCGTTCTATTCGCCGGGGGAGTTTCACCTTCCTTCTGGGGAGGTTTCCATCCCTCCCCAAGGCACGTGAGCTCAACTTTAAGAAAATGCTGATCGATCACGAGACAGAACAAAACACCCCGGACTCTGGTTTAATCATTTTGGGGACTTTTAAAAAAGCCAATCTCTCCCGTGAACGCCAAAATACAGACAGCATGTACATGTCCCCCCAGAGGGCAGAATATATTGGATCACGTTACACCACAATAAAGGGAAAGCATTCACTCGTTCCACGAGCACTTGGGGCTGCTGTTAAAGTCTGGTTTATCTTTTACTGCACTACAAGCAGGGAAAATTTAAATCTGTAAACCGGGAGTAAAGACTGAAAAAGAGGGACCGCGAAACAGAGCAGGATTTACAAGCCCTTTTTGACCTCACGATTGGAGGTTTTTGAAGTGCTACCACCGTCTGGACGAATCAAGAGACTGTGACATCCTATATTAGTTTTTGTGAGGATATATGCATTCTACCAGGACTTATTTAAATTCAACAATGATAAGCGATGGTTTACAGCAAAATCAGACATCTTCGTCAGGCCAAAGAGGATGCCTACAGAAATGGGGAGAGGGTCTTGTACAATCAGGCCAGGAACACACTGAAAAAAGAGATTAGAGTGGCTAAAAGGACCTACGCTAAAAAGTTGGAAGACCAGTTTACTTCCAACGATTCAACTTCAGTGTGGAAGGACTGAGGCCATCACAAACTAGAAGACACCACCCCCCTGCACTGAGGCAAACCAACAACTTGCTAATGACCTAAATGAGTTTTATTGTAGATTTGAAACCCCCCACACCCATTCTGACCATCTCCCTACACAACCGTTAACAACTCCTGCAATCCCCCTCTCCACCCCTCCTGCTCTTCAAATCTGTGAGGATGATGTGCGGCCAGGTCTTCAGGAAAAACACAAGAAGAAAGCACCAGGCCCAGATGGCGTGGATACCAGCCTGTCTGAAAACCTGTGCTGACCAGCTGGCCCCCATCTTTTCACAGATCTTCAACAGATCTCTGGAGTTGTGTGAAATGCCTTCCTGCTTCAAACGCTCCACCATCATCCCCGTTCTAAAGAAACCCAAGATAACAGGACTTAACGACTACAGACCTGTGGCTCTAACGTCTGTCGTCATGAACTCGTTTGAAAAACTGGGTTTTGGCTTATCTGAAGGACATCCCCTGGCCCCCTCGCAGTTTGCTTACCGAGCAAACAGGTCTGTGGATGATGCAATCAACATGGGGTTGCACTTCATCCTGAAAACAGGGACTTATGTGAGGATCCTGGTTGTGGACTTTAGTTCGGCTTTCAAACACCATCATCCAAACAGCCCTCCAAACCAAACTGACCCAGCTCTCTGTTCCTAGCTCTATCTCTCAGTGGATCACCAGCTTTCTGACAGATAGTGAGAGTGGGGAAATTCATGTCAAACAAGCTGCTCCACCAACACTCGTGCCCCTCAGGGATGTGATCTCTGCCCACTGCTCTTCTCCCGTACACCAACGACGCACCTCTAAAGACCCCCTGTCAAGCTTCTGAAGTTTGCAGTGACACTACAGTCATCGGCCTCATCCAGGACGGTAACAAGTCTGCGTACAGACAAGAGGTTGAGCAGCTGGCTGTCTGGTGCAGTCTTAACAACCTGGAGCTGAACACTCTCAAAACCGTGGAGATGATCGTGGACTTCAGAGAAGTCCCCCACCACCATCATGAACAGCACTGTGGCTGCAGGGGTCATTCAATTCCTGGGAACCACCATCTTCATGACCTGACAGTGGGACAATCACAATGACTCCATTGTTAAAAAGGCCCAAAAATATGGCGTTATTCCCTGGCAAATGCTCGAGAGCGCCTTATTGTAGCGCGAAAGTACATAATATAATGCGCGAGCGCGAATCTTCTGCTCCGCGTCGGAAGTAATGTGCCCGAGCGCGAATTTTTTTTTTCTCTCCTCGAGCGTGGAATCTAAAGTGCGGAGCGCGAATGTCTCGAGTGCGCGCGCTCTCAGATACACGTTGCTCTTGTAAGAATTTTCTCTGGGCTCGCTCAGAGAGTATGCCTGCACTTAAACCCTGTTCAGTGCAATCGCGAATCTCTCCTCTTCGCTTAAAGTAAGCGTGTATGTGCTTAGACTGTGTCCCGTGCGTTCGCGCAGTGGCCAAGTACTCTTCTCTTCGAATTCTTTCTCTTTGCTCTTGGCATAAACGCTGTCAAAACGGCAACAACCAATCAGAAATAGGCTTCAGCGACTTACCAATGAAAACGCGACATAATACATGGAATCTTATTGGTTGATATTTGAACGCACATGGAACACATGGGAATAAGTTCACTGAAATAGTTGCCAAGTCTGCATATTTTACGCGACTTTGGGCTTCTTTTTTTGTTACAGTAGCATTAAAAAAATATCGGTCCGGTGCGTTTTTTTGGGGCATTATTTTGTAAAAAATATGGTTGCTTGTAGGAAAACCTGACAAGCATCTTCGTTTCTTTCTTTATATTCACTGTATTCGCCAATGCATTGATTGACACTCTGTCTGCCCACAGTTAATAGCCAATCAGTGCAAAAATATAAGCGCTGTAGCATAATTTGCCAAATATTCTGCCCCCTTCTCACACGCCTTTTTTAACATGATTTTTCTTCAATAAGGGATTGGAGAAAAATTACATTCAAAAAGAATGTGCGTGACGCTGTAATCCAAGCAATGATAGTAGAGAGTAGAGTGGGATGACATATCTTCATTTATAAGGCAGCATTTATATTTTTTTTTTTACAATGTTTTGTATCAATGTTTTGTTATCACTGTAATAAAAAACAAGTAAACCTACAGTATATAATAGGCCTATAGCCTGCTAATACTAAGAGTATATTTGTTTTTTTATATTTTATATTTGGCCTTTTCCATCTCTCCAATCCTACTCTGCTCATAGGTGACTGGAGATGAGTTTTGTTCCTGCTTTGTTGCAGTTTGATGATTTTTGTAAAAGTAACTTATGTTTTGCTTTCAATAAAGGGTACATTTCAGTTTAATATGTTGCAGGTTAGTATTGGTAATAAATAATGATAATAAATAATATTGTGATAATAAATTATCACAAAAATTGGGCTTGTTTTTGAAGCTGCAGGTTGCTTATTTGTCTCGCGAGAGTTGGCAACGAGCCTAGATGGATCCGCCGAATCGACGATCTCAGGTAACCAGTTTTATTTGTTTTGATGTTAAATATGTCAAATGTATCTTAGAAATGTCTGGGAAGAGGGCGATTGGATTATTTTACATATAAATTACCTAGACTGTCAACCACATTTTTCACACTACGTGCCATGTCCATTGAAAGTAAGATTTTTTAGCTAAAAAAAAAAAAAAAGGTGTGTAGATTGATTATAACACTCACGCTGCAATCCGCGATAAAGAAAATCATTGCGATGACACTTTTCCCTTAATTTCACATCACCACTCATTCGTGACAGCCATAGATAACATAATTTTATCTTATGTTAGATTCTCCCTAAAATATTTGTTCAGATTTGAATTTAGCAGTTGCTCTCGCTACGTACTTAATGTTTAATCACTGGTGTGATTGCACGAGACAATGTGTTAATTATCAGACGTAAAATATTATTTTTGCCTTTTGGAATCGGCTTTCAAATCTATTTGGCTAAAAAAATCTCACTTCACGGACTGGCCGTAGTGTGAACAATGTGTGTTGACAGTCTAGGTAATTTATATCTAAAATTAATCCAATCGCCCTCTTCCACATTTCTAAGATACATTTGACATATTAAACATCAAACCAAATAAAACTGGTTACCTGAGATTCGTCGATTCCGCCGGATCCATCCGGCTGTCTTGATTGACTTCCGGATCTTAGTCCATGTCGGGTCAATATCAACCAATAAGAGTCCATGTACCATGTGCGTGTTCATTGGTCAGTCAGTGAGCCTATTTTCTGATGGTTGTTGCCATTTTGACAGCGTTTCTGCCACGGAGCCAAAGATAAAGAAATAGAAGAGAGAGTTACTTGGCATGAGCGAACGCATGGGACACAGTCCTAAGCACATACACGCTTACTTTAAGCGAAGAGGAGAGATTAGCAATTGCACTGAACACGTTTTAAGTTGCAGGATACTTTCTGACCGAGCCCAGAGAAAATTCTTACAATAGCCACGTGTATCGGAGAGCAAGGCGATTCGCGCTCCGAACCCAGTATCATTTCGCGCTCGAGGATAGCAAATTCGCGCTCGAGGCATTATATTTAATGTACTCTTTCGCGCTAACAATAACTAGGCGCTCCTCGACCATTTGACAGGGCAAATACCGCCATACAACCAAGGTGTACTTCCTTCGAGCAGCCTGGAGAAGTTTAACACTCATGCCACAGGAGCTGCTGAAACAGTTTTATACACTCATCCGGCATTAATTCGGTCCTGTGTACGTCACTGAACTGTCGTGGTTTGGTTTCAGCCACAAACTCAGACATCAGAAGACTACAGGAGGACGGTTCGGGACTGCTGAAAGGATTATTGGTGCTCCCCGCCCACCCTTCAAGAAATGTATAAAATCCAGAGTGAGGAAAAGGGCTCAGAACATCACTCTGGAGCCCCTCTCATCCAATTTGCCACCAGCTTTGAAACTTTTGCCATCTGGCCGGCGCTTCCGAGCCGCAAATACCAGGACAGTTCAGGCACAAGAACAGTTTCTTCCCCCAGGCAATCTACCTCATGAATCAGTTAAATTTTTCCCCACTTAACATTAATAAAAATGGGGCAATATGCCTTTAATGTATGTTGTTACCCCTCCATCCTGTAGTACATCCCTGCATCATCTTACTCATCCTATTTCCATTATCATTTATAGCAACAATTGTTTTATACAACTTATTTAGTTGCATTTTTTTTTTTGTCTGGTGTGTTGTTGGCTCTGTGACCGGGAAGTTTATTTCACTAAAACAAATGAATTGTATGCGCAAGCATACTTGGCAATAAAGCGCGTTCTGATTCTGAGGTCGGAATATGGAACAAGTTGGATGTGCCAAACTTTCTTCTTCTTCAGTTGTAAACAAGGACAAAACTGAAGGCCTTGCATTGGAAACAAAGATGAAGTTTTCAAGGTGAATGCATACCCTTGACTCTAGGGGTCTAACAACTAAAAATCAATGTCAAGAATCGTGACGTTATTCTGGAGACACACCTTAGTTTCAGTAGTCATGTCAAAGCAGTCACTAAATCCGCCTTACTATCATCTCAAAAACATTGCAAGACTTATATGTTTTGTTCCTTACAAAGGCGTTCAGTTACAGTATAGGATTTGAATTTAAAGTACTTTGACTCGTTTATAAATCACTCAATGGACCTAGGACCGCAATACATTGCAGATATGCTTCACTGCAAGAATATAAACCCAACAGCCATCAGATCATTAGGAGTCCGTTAGAAATACCAGGGTTCAAACAAAACAAGGAGAGTCCTGCTTTTCGTTATTATGCCGCCCGCCGCTGGAATCAGCTTTCCAGAAGAGATCAGATTGTGCTTAAAACATTCGCCACTTTTTAAATCTCGCCTCAAACAACTCATCTGTTTAGCTGTGCATTTATTGACTGATCACTGTGCTATTGTCCGAAATGATTGCACCGTCATTTTTATGCAAAATCATTTTCTATTTTTGTACCTGCTTTCACTTCTTTTTTTAAGTCCCTCATTTTAAAACTCATTTTACAATACCTTGTTATTTTTTTGTGATTATTTTTTTTTTCTTTCATGATTATTTTACTTTCTTTATGTAAAGCACTTTGCTTGAATTACCCTGCGTTGTACGAAATGTGCTATATAAATAAACTTGCCTTGCCTTGCCTTGTTGGTGGATTCGTGGCTGCGTGACACCCTGATAACGTGCAAGTCGTATTTGGAAAGAGAGAGAGCGCCGCCACCTCAAACCACGTTTCCGGAGTTTTTTTTTTCAGTTGGGAATGCTCACTCTAGTGCTAATGATGAGTCTTTTTGATCAGCACAGTGGGGAGGTAAAGCTTTATTTTCACATGGGTCTACTCATTTCTGGGGTTTATATGAAGATTTATTTAACTGGATAGACTTGCTAATGAGTAACTGGTGGAATTCATTGGAGGCACACTATGTAGGGGGATATATATATATTAAGTGGCTTTAATTCACTGATTTAAAACAAGATAATGGACCAAGATGACTTTTATTTTACTATTATTGATTGCTGTTAAGGTATGTTTCCTTCAGCAGCAGTAGATTTATTATGGGGGAGATTTCCATTTGAGACAAAGTGATCGGCCATTTAGATAGATTCCCCCAAGACATCAATGGTGTAACCTTATTTGTTATATCTGTGCATTTATTATGAGCTCTTTGTTTTTATAGCTTTAGTTTCTTGGATCATTCAAATACAAGGGGATGAAAAATAACGTAAGCAGATTAAGGCAATATTTCTTTAGCAGGTAAGAGAACAGAAGTCTTGAATTATAGACCTCTGTTGCAAGGCACATATTCTGAATGTGGGTAATTTCGTTTATTAGAAACTTGTACCATTACTCCTGCCTTACTTTAGACATGGATCAGGCGCTTGTATCAGATCTTGAAATATCGAGACTGTTTTAATAGTTTTCAGACATCAGGATTGTTGGAAACAGAGTTAAAAAATGGTTTTTGGTTTTTTTTTTTTTTACAAAATTCTATATGTGTTAAAGGTATTAAAAATATAATTGAAAATGGTAACAGTTAGCAAAGCCCTAAACAAACTATTTATGCTTTTAAGTATGAGGGAGGAGAACTATGTGTTAACAGCTTTCTTAAAATGGACGATGAAGGGACATATTCAACGGAAATAAAGATTTTATCATGGAGCTTTTTAATTGGTCCAAGAGAAGTTAACTCAGTGAACCGTCTTCCCTCTAAGAGGGCTACAAATCACATTTTTTGATTACAGGCAATCAATACCTGGTTGCAAATACAAATATTCATTGACTGCTGGAGGTTTAAAGAATTCAGGTGTTAGAGGCCATACACATTAATTCAGAAGGCCATTTCTAATTCAATGAGCAAATGTTCCAGGAATTTACATAAAGGAATTATCCATTAAATTATCTAAATAGTGAAATTCTACAGCTCCCCTAACAACTCATTGCTCACGTGACTCTGAATCATTACCATAAATCACAATAAGCGACCTAAAAACATAATTTGGAAATTCAGTAATACTCTTTTGTTTAAACAACGATTCTTTGACGAAGTATAAAAAATCTATTTCGATGAGGGTGACCATCTTTAGTTTATGTTTCACCATTAAATAAACTAGGAGTGGTTTAAAATTCAAAGTTAAAGAAGAAGCAATTAAAATGGGGAAAAAATATTCTTTACTAAGCAAGGCGGGTTAAACAAAAGGAAATTGTTATTAATATTAACTGCCATGATTCTAAAGCTTGTGTATGTCTTGTTGAGGAAAAAGCCAATTAAAAAAATTCTCAAAAATCAACTAATTAATTTATTCATTTGAGATTAAAGCTCGGGTGACCTTGATTCGCTAACTGAGGGCACGTTGGAATGTCGTTAAATAGGGTGAGAAAAATTCTTCGCTAATATTTTAAAGTGTAAACAAAGGCATTACTGAATCAAGAAAGTTTCCACAATTAGTAATGATTTGTATGCGGTTGTTGGGCGTGTACAGAAAAGGTAAGTTCTCATTAATAAGGCAGTTAGATATTTTGATAGTAACGTATATTGGTCCAAGAGACTCTGCAAATGTCTAAGTTGTAGAACTTCATTTTACCTTTTGGTCTTGATCATAAATTTGTTTTTCCAGAATCACATTCAACATTTGCCCATTTTTGAATTTTAACCCAAGGATGACATTTAAAAGTACTAGGTCTCATTTATTTTTATGCTGAAGAGTTTGAAATACAAGGTAATCAAAGGATCAAATTGCCAAGAGTAAATCACCTGGAAAAACTAGATGTCAGCTTGAAACTGTTTATCTTTTATGTCTTCTTTTGGAAAGACACTGTCAGCTTTTATTTGGAGCCCTGGGTGAATGTATCTTAAGAAACAAAATCTTTCTTCCACAATGAAGCAGGTTCTCATCTGGGCGTTGATCCAACGACTGAAATGAAAGAAAAAGATCATAATTTCTATTGACAATTCAGGTGAGAACGCTAATCCCCTTACGCTTGTACGGAACTATAAAGACATAGCTCTGTGTATATGAAAGAAAACAATCTGTAGGACCTGAAACAGTGGCTCTGACAAAGATTATTTTTCCCCTGTCACTCTGCCTGTATAAAAGGAAGGAATCTGAACAATTTCATTCAAGGACTGATTCTGTGAATGTTGTGGATTTACAGTCTCTAATAAACAGGAGGGTCTCTAATAGTATTGTGTGATTTTAAAGCGTTTGGTGGAACTAGAGCTAAATGCCTTTATTAAGTAGAAACGGTATTAAAAGTAGGGGTTTTGGAGATAAATTTTGTAACATAAACAAAATGTTTATTCAGATATGAAATCTAGCCTTTCGGTGTCTTTGGGATCTGAATAATAGCTTAAAAATGTCTAGAGGATATTCACCATGGCGGATGATGACACTTATCCCAAAAAGCTTATGGCTAACTACCCAGAATGCGCACTTGGATATTGTTAAAGGATACACACAGTCAGAGTTTTTGACACACACACACACACACACACACACACACACACACACACACACACACACACACACACACACGGTATTGAAGGTGAAAGAGAGGACTGTACATTCACTTCCCCCAGCTACAGTCCCTTCCGGTCCCTAGAATCGAACCCACAATTTTTGGGTTACTAGTCCGACTCACTAATCATTAGCCCACTACTGCCCCAATTAACAGCTTGTGAAGCCAAAAGTTGAGTGTTTGTAAGACCTTTATCCCCCGGTTTCACAGACAAGGCTTAAAATAGTCGCAGACTAAAATGCATGTTTGAGCTGTCTCAACTGAATACATCTTCCTCCGACCTATCTTAAAATATGTCAGTGTCATTGTTATGTGTCAAGATGCACACCTGTAATGTTTTCTTCTAAGGCATTTTTGTAAAAGTTGCATTTTTAACTAAGGCCTAGTCCTGGTTTATAAACCCGCAGAAATATCATGGCCTTTAACTTAAAAGGTTCATCCCCTAAAATACATGGTCCATTAAGAATCATAAAATAGCACTTCCATTGTAAAACCCCGGATCTCTTTAACTTCAAAATCCATTTAGAAATTTTTAATTTGTTTAGACCTGTTTTGGATTGTTGTTTCTTACATTCATACAGCTTTTGCCTTTCATTGACATTCATTGATGGACTGGAGTTGAATACTTGTGGATTATTACATTCATTGATGGACGATATTAATAAGTCTCCACTTGCAGATGTCCTAAATTTCATAGTCAAAATACTACACTGCTGGAATGATACTCACATAACTTTACTCTGCACAGTTGGATTCTTGTAACAATGAGAACAATACTTTTAAAGAGTAGCACAGTTATGGATCCGAATCCCGCCAATGTATTGCAGTCATAGATCGAAAAAGAATAAGCATAAATAACACATTTAAAAACACATGGACAATAATAACGCACAAAACTGAAAAAACAAAATGCCAATTTATTTTTAAAAAATAACAACACACGGTCATGGATCGAAAATAATAAGCGTGCATCAAAAAATGTAAACACATTTAAAATTAATAATTGCACCAAACTGAAACATGAATTCAAAATTTTCCAAATCACAAACAAAATCAGGTTTCCTGCTCATATGTAATTTTTTGTGTGCTTAATGGTCTTTTTCCCCCCTTTGCTCTTGTTTCCACGTTCTGCTCTTTGCGTTCCTAAATGTTGCTGTTAGAGTAGCATGTAAATCAGGGCAAGGCTTCAGCGCCACCAATGGCCACAAGTTTTCTAGATTGGACAGCTGCTCCTCTAGCCAATCAGTCCAAGTGGCAGTTGAACGTCACTCCAATGCGACTCGTGGCTGCTGCTGTGGCAGGTGGTGTGAAGCTGGATAACCAGCCGTCAGCGAGGCAAATCCTGGACGATCTCGGGTAATTAGCCATAAATATTTTTGTTAATGGGGTGACAGAAACATTCCCGTTGTGTTGGTTATGATATTTCTTCTGCAAGCGTCTATGTATCCGGGTAGGCCGATATGTATCCCGCTAACACGTGTCCTTGGTTAGTTTGGTTTAGTGAGCAATACTTTATATGATTATGCATTAGGGCTGCACCTATAAATCGCACCGCGTTATGTGATGCGCAGCTTGTCAGTAAAAGCCCGGTTCTGTAATCAGTCGGTAAATCCCCGATCACCTGCCGCCCCACTTTCATTCATGGAGAGCAGCATTTACTACACAGAGCCGTTATGCTGCTTCCATGTAAAGCGTGCTAGGTGATGGAGATTTAACCGCTGATTACAAACCGGAATGCAAATACAGTATGTTATGTGTATATTGTGGTGGTTGTAGCTAGAAGGGCATACAGCCTACAGGAGAACCAACATTAATATTTTTTCTAAAAACCAATTAGCATTGTGTTTTTATTACAGTTTACAACCTACCCTACCCCAGACCCTAAACCTACCCTTACAGTCAATGCAGATTACATTAAAATCATTGTTGAGCAAGGAAAAAAGGACACGATAATTGATGTGCGCATGCGGCATTAAACCTCTGGTAGGACATGTCAGGACACACCGGCCTTTACTGACAAGAAGCCATGGAAATATCCCCCGCTTGCAATTTTTGTGCCGGCCCTACGTTCCTAAAAGATAATATTGCTTACTAAGCCAAACTAACAAGCACCTGTTAACGCGCTATATATCGGCCTAGTCCAGACAACCATAGAGCTTGCAGCAAAGAGCATAACACACAAAGTGACATGTTTCTGTCACCCATTAACAAATATTTAGTGGCTATTAACCTGGATCGTTCGGGATTTGCCTTCTGACACTGGTTATCCATTCTCACACTATATCTTCAGACTATTAATCACGGGATTGGGGACGGGACAGGAAAAATGTCAGCGGGAGTGGGCGGGACCGGGGGAAAAAATCGTAATAACACTTTGATCCCCAACTTTATTAGACACAAATATAGCCAACCTTTTAAAATAAACTAATAAACTGTAGGCTTTATATTTTAAAAAACTTTGAACTCAATTCTACTTCCCCCCTGTGGTCCTTATGTTCTCCTCCGGTCTGCTTTGGTGTGGCTGTTCAGTGATATGTCCGCGCGTGAAGGACAGACCGTTAACGGCTGGTCCTATATGTGGTAATATCAGTAGCCTACATCGGGCAGGACGTCCAAAAGCCCAGCTATCATTCATAGACCTCAAATATAGCTTTTTTCATTTAAAGATGTATGTAGTCACAACTTTACAATGGCCGCTCAAATCTAATTGGTTACCCACAGAAATGTTCGCTATTGGATCAAGTGAGTGCGCAAACTGAACAGCAGCGCGCTCACAGCAGGACAGATAGAGGCACCAGTGCTCTCACTGGCTTCTTAAAATAACTCCGTAATCTTTGGTCATACAGATAAAAGTAATAAATCTTTCGAATTCCCTATACGTTCATTTGTGTGCACTCAGATATAACAACGAAATGTGGTGCTTCTGTAAAATACTTAAATGCAAAACGAGCGTTTTCGGGTCGTCGTCGGTCATGTGAACTTGAGCGAGAAACTTCGAAACTCTGTTGTTATGAAAAAATAAATCTATAGACAGTCTACCTCAAATGAAAAAAAAAAAAAAAAAAAAATAGAAAATGTGTGTGTTAGCATGGATGTTTTTACCTTTAAATTTAATGTGTTTGCAATGCACAATGTTGCATTAATATGGCTTTCAGTTTCAATGAAATAACAAGAAAACTACATTTTGAATTTTTTATTTTAACTAAAGTGCGGCATTCTGTGAATTCGTACTGTATTTATTTTTTATTTTTTTGTGACAGATTCCGCCAAAAAGAAAGAACAACATCGTGGGAGCAACGTGAGTCATTCTTCAGGGATTGAAACGGGAAGGATTTTCCCCCCAGTTTTTTTTGTGTGATTGGAGGATGGGATGGGATCTTTTTTTTTGCGGGAGATGGACTGAAAGATTTGAAATCCACTCCGGGTCTACCTACTTGCGTCACACAACCTGCCACAGCGCCACGAATCGCAGCGGAGTTACGTCAACTCACTACTGCCCCCTTTTACTGATTGTCCTAGGAGAGCAGCTGTCAATCTAGAACTGGCCCAATGGTGGGCGCTGGACCGCCCGCCCTGATGTTACATGAAACTCTAACCGCAACATTTTAGAAACACAAGCTGCATGAAACGTGGAAACGATGCAAAGGTGAAATGACCATAAAGCCACAAAACGTAACATATGAGCAGGAAACCTGATTTTTGTTTGCGATTTGGAAAATTTTGAATTCCAGTTTTCATTTTTGTGCAATATAATTTTAAATGTGTTTTACATTTTTGATGCCACGCTTATTGAATTTTTCGATCCCATGACCGCGCTGTTTGTTATTTTATTTAAAAATGGCATTTGTTTTTTTTCAAGTTTTGTGCATTCTTATTTTTCACATGTTTTTTACATTTTGTTTTAATTTATGCTTATTAGTTTTTCGAATCCTGTGGACTGCAATACATTTGAGCGGGATTACTATCCCAATACTCAGTATTCAAGCTGAAATGATTTGGACAAAGAAATTCTCTTTGTAACTGACTCTATGGATTTGTAAAGGTGTTGCTACTGATCACATCAGTATTTGTTGTAACATTCTAATATAAACTGTACTCACAGAGGGACAAAAAAATTAGTAAAGCTATGCCTGAGCCTGCTCCACGAATCCAGAATACTTTTGACTTACTCTGTGCCACCTCGATTTATCATTGTTCATCATAATTAGTTTATAAATTTCAATATAGGGTTGCTAACGGATGCTTTTAAATCTAAATTGTGCCATTATTATAAAAAAAACCATGTGCTTGTACCATCTTATATGCTGGGTAAAGCTTATCTAAATATTTTAAGGGCCAGTTCTGCCTTAATCAAAAGACACATTTCAAAATTGTTCATAAGATATATCCAGTTTCCAGTTTTCTTCACAAGCGAGTTTAAATTGACCCAAGGCGGGTTGGCGTTTTGGGATTTTACTGATGACTTCTCTAGAACACTTTTTTTTACCCGCTCCTTTCACCGTTCGGAGGGATGTTAAGAGGCTGAATTAAAATGCAAACCCCCGGGATTAACATCAAACCCTCCTGTTTAGTGAATTAGATAATTCATATCAACACTTGAAAATTTTTTACTACTTTCCAAATTCTTACTTGTAAGGGAGAGACCGGGCCCCCCCTTTGTACTTTCATGAAGAAATTTTAAATATTTACCCTCAGAGATTACTTAAACTTGTCAGCCCCGAAAAATCATCGGATTTCCAAATTTTTTGTTTTTTTTTTTGCCTTTCAAATTGTGGATCCCTTAAGGTTTTTTGTTGATGTTATTGTATTTGGTTTTTTTGCTTTTCCTTTAGCTCTTTTTTCTATATTAATAAAAAAAAAAAAAAAAAAGTTCCCCGGTTGGGACCTCTGGTCTGCTTCTCCCGCTCCTCCAGAATAAGTAACAAAAGCTGGGTTTTCAAAGTATGGAAATACGTGATTGGTTTTTTGACATGTCTGTCAAACGGCCTCTGGGCGGGCCTTGGCCATAAATGCCGGATTCCAGCCCCTTCAGCGGTCAGTCTAATGAACTAAGTCCTGTACTGCTGAGAAATTAATTCTGAAAATAAAGTCAAAAAGGAGTTAAACTCGCATTGCGAGAAAAAATAGTTAGATTTGCGAGTTTATTTACCCAATTCTGAAATTAGATGCAATTTGAGTTTTTGTGTCAGGTTTATATCCGCAATTCGAAAAAAAAAAAGAACTGGGAGATAAAAGTCACAATTTATCTTCTTTAGTTTTTATCCGTGTCGGAAAGGGCTCTAACCTGCTGAAATCGTTTCAATTTTTTAAAGGGAAATTTGCATTTTTTGCCATCTTGATTTAACTTACTTTCAAACTTTTCTTTGTACGCAGTGAATTTCAAAATTTTGTGAAGGAAACAACACAGGGTTTTTCTCTGCATGGTTCTGAATTCGCTTCTCTCTCTCGTCTGGTTTTTAAAGGGGGTGTGGGGGCGTGGGTGGTTTGTGATCAGGGCTATCACAGCACCCCTGTTTTCCATTGTGTGTGGATTTAAATGCAGAACTGGTTCTCATGTTTTCAGAGTTGGGTTCCCGGCATGTTCCCTTTTGGGTTTTTCCCTCGGTCTTGGGTCGGGATTTTCCCCTTGTTCTTCGCGTGGCTTCTGTACTCTGCACCGGGATTCGAGCACCGTCACTTGGGGAAAAAGCAGGATCCCTGAGGATCATCACTGGGGTTTTCCCCGAGTCCGTGCTCCACACCACCAAGGTGATTTCGACTCCCTTCTGGTTTTGGGCTCCCCCCGTTGTTTTTAAAATGAACATTTTTACCTTGCAAAAAAACCACTTTCTTTTGCTCCCCCTCTTCTGTTTCGAACGATCGCCCCCTCCGGATCAGCAGGGGGGGAAACCCGCTGGGACTTTTTCCCCTCCAGCATAGCGGGGTGGATCAACGGAAGAGAGCATCGCCAAACAGGTCGGGCGGCCAAACTCTTTGGCGCAGGTGTCCGGCTCACCCAACAACTCCAACACCTGAGAAACCCCGCTGCACCACCGCCAGTTTCTGCCAGTTCCACCCGAGCTGCCTCATTAGCGTGAGCCCCGCTTACCCACACCGGAGGGGTACTAAGGTAGCCCCAGTATTGCAGAGCATTCCTTACCCGTTGCTCGATGTATTTCTCATTGCAGCCACAGACGTTTTGTCAGGAAAAATCCCAAAGGGGGCTTTTGTTCTCTCTCTGCTGTCGGGCAAAGGGGGCTCTTTGGGGAACGGGGGTGTGGGGCCATCAAGTCCATGCTGCGCCTCGTTCCAGCCCTCTCTGAGGAGATGAAGGGTATTCGATCTTGCGGTGGCGGTAGGGAGGGGGCCAGACTACTCGCCGATCTCCGCCGGGGGAGTGCTCGGTGTCGGAATATTCCATCCAGTTCCGCACCCTGGCCACAGAGTGCATTTGGAATGAGAGGTGCAGTGGGGGCCGGTTTCCTGCATGGGTTGGCTGACCATGTCTAGAGGGAGATTACATGCTGGACCTTCCTCCCAAGCTAAATGGACTCATCGACTGGCACTAAGAGTTGATGCACGCTAAATAGAATGGGCTGGTTTCAGCAGAGTCATCAGTTTCAAAGCGTGGAGGACCCGCGTACCGGCAGAGGGGACACGGTCAGCCTCGGTCTCCGATCTCAAGCCCATGCAGGTGGGTAGAGCTCGGCTTTCCCAGGAGGAAGGGAGAGGTGGAGATCCCAAGGACTTTGCCTATACTGCGGCAAGGCAGGCCACTTCACCCTCCTGCCCGGTAAAAGATCAGGCCTGACCGTCGTGGACGGTTCTCGAAGGCGGCTCATTTTATTCCCTTGCCTCAATTACCCTCCGCCAAGGAGACAGTGGTTAACTGTTTATAGATCACTCTTTCGGTTACATGGCCTCCCGATAGACGTGGTTTCCGACAGGGGTCCCCAATTTGTGTCCAAATTTTGGCAAGAGTTTTGTAGATTGTTGGGGCCAAGTGTCAGTTTATCTTCGGGGTTTCATCCCCAAAGCAATGGATAAACCGAGGAGCCAACCAGGATTTATAGAGAGTGTTGCGATGTTTGGTTTCCAAGAATCCTTCATCCTGGAGTCAACAACTCTCGATAGTGGAGTACGCCCACAATTCGTTACCAGTGTCATCCACGGGCCTATCTCCATTCGAATGTAGCTTAGGTTACCAGCCACCAATTTTTCCTAGTCTGGAATCCGAAGTCGCGGTCCCCTCCGCTCACGCCATCATCCAGAGGTGCCACCACACCTGGAGCAGAGCCCGTGAGACTCTTTTCCGGTTGGTGGTGTGCACCAAGGCTAAGGCCGATCGCCACAGGTTGAAGCCTCCCGTATATGTCGTTGGTCAAAACTGTGGCTTTCTACCAAGAACATTCCTCTCCGATCCGTATCTAACAAGTTAGCCCCCCAAATTTTGGCCCGTTCACTGTCACCAAGATCATTAGTCCTGTGGCAGTCCGCCTCAAACTTCCTCCTGTGTACAGAAGAATTCATCCTGCCTTCCATGTGTCTAAAATAAAGCCTGTGTTTCATTCACGCATTAACCCGCCGGTCCCGGTTCCTCCCCTGCCGCGTCTGTAGATGGGGAACCAACTTATTCGGTTAACCATATTCTGGATTCGAGATGGAGGGGATGCGGATTCCAATACTTGGTGGACTGGGAGGGTTACGGTCCAGTAGAGAGTTGGGTTTCCTGCTTAGGGACATTCTGGATCACTCACTGATCGATGATTAGAATCGACAGGTAAGTCCACCAGGAGGCCGAAAGCAACCTCGGTGTCCGATTCGAGCCCTTCCAACTCCTTGAGTTTCAAAGTCATCTGGTTTAGTGTTTAGCGTGTCTGTGGGCGTGGTTTGGATCAGGCTGATCAGCAACACCACCTGTTTCCGATTGTGTGTGTGTGTGTGGTATTTAAGTGCAGTAACTGGTGTATCATGTTGTCAGATTGCTGTGGTTCTCGCCGGCGTGTTCCCTTCTGTTT
>NW_024872759.1:707142-708149 GCF_018340385.1 Cyprinus carpio
CACAAAAAAGCTACTCAATTACAGTAACGCGAGTAAATGTAATTCGTTACTTTCCACCTCTGTCCACATCACAAGTAATGTTGTCTTTTTTGATAGACAATGAGAAAAACCCCTCTGGTCTGACAGATCCAGCCTTGATAACACTCTATAAACCTTACTCTTTCTCTCCTCATCTTCCACTTCTTGCATGTACTCTTCCTCCTTTTCCTTATTAGATTGTTTCCATCTATTGTTCGTATCATCATTCAGTCACCTGTGTCACTTGTACACTCTGAACTGACTCATATTTTGTACAGTTGGTTGGATCACATTTTTAAAAAAACGAGTGTGAACAATTTTGAATCATTGTAATAAAAAACTGTAATAAAGCTCAATTAGATTTAACATGAGTTTAGATTTAAATGAGGACTTATGTGAAGACTAATAGTTCATGACGTTTCAGTCTCATTTCCACAGTTATACTGATAATTGTTATCTTGCTTATCCATCAATGGGAGTTTCAGATCCCTCATATTTTCACAGAAGGTTACACAAGGTCTGTCTTCTACATCATGAGTCATTGTAAGATGGTATTACAGTTTTTTCTGATTGCTTAAGCACATTTTTTGTAACTATTGGCTATTTTTGCAAAACTCTACACACAAATAAGAAAACCTTTCACCCAATTATCAAAACATTGTAGTTCTCTGGCAAAAGCGAACACAGCTAGATTAACTCTTCACACCTTCGTAAAAATGGTGTTTTCGTATCAAACAGTACATACAAGCCATCATCTACTAAGCACACAATGTGCCAACTACACACTGATGGTATGAATACAAAACACATCTGGCTTTTGCTTTCTCTGTGTACAGATGTCAATTTGAGGTCATACTTTTGTCATAGTGTCATGTAAACATACAAGGATCCAAACTTCAAGTATTGGTGTTTATTCACACGTATGGAAGCCCCGTTTCCGCCACTGTTGAGTAAAAAAAAAAGATTATTTAAGTCATAATAATGAGAAA
>NW_024872760.1:0-82 GCF_018340385.1 Cyprinus carpio
TGTTTTCTCTGAAAACGTCGTTTAGAATAGGGGTGTTTTGAACTTGCTTCAACACTGCCTCATTGGGGTCTTTATCGAGTTT
>NW_024872760.1:577-712 GCF_018340385.1 Cyprinus carpio
ATACACACTCATCAAAACCAAGACAAAGTCAGAACACAAAATAGTAATTTCACAAAAAAAGAAAAAAAAAGACAATCAGCCTACATCATGTCGTCTTTCTGGGTCCGGCCACAAAATTTCGTCCACATCGCATGC
>NW_024872760.1:1328-1414 GCF_018340385.1 Cyprinus carpio
GTAAATTTGCTTCATTCTTATTCTGTGGCGCGCAAGTACATGACTTAGTGCAGAAATGCTTACACTGTGTATATTTTGAAAGATGG
>NW_024872760.1:1567-41875 GCF_018340385.1 Cyprinus carpio
GATATCCCCCAGTCCAAGGCACTGGGGAAAATATCTCCTTGAATGCCGTATCCAGGCCTGACATGATGCCTGGTCAATATCTCCACGAAATGTCTAATGATGCTTGCCACAGTGTAGCGACTCAAATTAGGCTGAACCCGTGTGCTCAGCTTCCCTCAGGTCATCCCATGGTTGTGACATGGTCCACTATTGTAGCTCTGTGTCATCAGTTATTCGATTTCTTAGCTCTTCGTACCCTTCCTCTTTCCTGCCGCGTCCGCTTCTTGCGCACTCTTGCCTCTTCCTCCTAACTTCCTCTAAACCCTCTCTATCGCTTCTTTTCAACTCCACGTCCTCTCCTCCACTCTTTCTTCCCCTCCACGTCCTCGTCCCATCGGCCTCCGCGCCGCCTCTGATTCTCACTCTTTTCACTCTTACTGCGTCCTTCCATTTGTACTCCACACAGACAGCCTTACCTGTGGCTTTTTTATAGTGCTTAGTCTGCTTGCAAAGTGAACAATTTTCGTAAAACGTTTTCACATGTGAAAGTGGCCAGACATTTTGGCCAAAATAGTGTTACTGATAGCCCTACTATGTATAATTTTTGCTAGGATTGTGGTTGGAAATTTGGTAATTGAGTGTAAGCAGTGATTTTGTTTAAAGTTCTGCTGCACAAAGACAGTGTTTGTGGCAGTGAATTGTCCTACATTTTGCAAAGTGTGTTCCAAAATTGCAACCCTGAGTGCCAAGTCATGTTTGTGCTTTGTTTTTGCAAACATCAGTGAGGGTTTTTGCTATAACGTATTAATAAGTTTTTGAAATGTGCTACAAGAATCAGTAGCGCTTAAGCATCAGAGAAAAAACCCCTGTAAAACCATTGTTGAAGAACTGATGTTGAAAGATGTTCCATGCTACATTCTAATGCAATTGGGGTTGTTGTAATATTTTGGGAAAAATCAGACCAGCCTGAAAGAGGCAAAAACTGCGCAGGTGTAGTACTGTTGTTTTACATCAGCTTATGAGCAAAAGAACAATGTGTGAATAGTGTACAAGGGCAAATGTGTGTCACTTGCACTTAAGTTGCACTTTAAGCAAGGAGAAAAAGAGATTGAGACACACTAAAATTCTCAATTATATTTAAATTATGTATGTTTCCTATCAATTGGGATTAGAATAAATCACCTTCAGTACATTATAACATGGAATAATTTAAAACTAAAAAAAAAAAAAAATTAGAATAAATCGCACAGCGAGAGCTGAGCCATTGGGGAATATCTGTACTTTCTAATATGTTAGTATTGGTATTATAGTATTGTCGTTTTGTTTTATACACCATACGTTTTCGTTCTATGATCGAGTTAGGCTGTGGGTTAGGGTTAAGTTAGTGTCTTAGTTGGGGTGTGTGTGTGGGTGTGTGTCGTGGGTGTGTGTGTGTGTGTTGTGTGTTTTACAGCTCAGTTCTTTCCACACATTGTTTCTTTTATTGTTGGATGTGGAATGATGGGAATTTCGAATTGTATCACATGTACTTCCCATGCTATTCCATTGTAGTCTGGATGTTAAACAGGCATGCTATTTAAATTCCACACTTTTTTTTTTTGTTAAAAACCACTGGTATTATACACTGCCCCAAATAGGTGTTACATGATATGAGGAGGAGTCAGTGACTGTTAAAAACGTGTCTTGCAAATGTGTTGTATGTACATATACATTTTTTTCTCTTGATTGCTTAAACACTATGAAACAGGCTGTTTGAACTAAAATTTCAAGACCAAAACACCATTCATTAAAAAGCACACCCATTTCCCTAAATCTATAAACATCAACACATTCACTTTTTTGATTGAAAAAAAGTTCAAGGACACCTTAGAGAGGGAGGAGGAGGAGGAGGAGGAGGGAGGAGGAAGAGGATGAGCAAGAGCAGAAAGTAGTGGAGGAAGAGTTGAAGAAGAGGGAGTAAGTGAGGATAAGAGACAAGGGGAGACAAGAGGAGTCTCAGATGAAATTTGTGCCACTAGTTGACCATGTCCTTGTCCATGGTATGACTAAGGAGGGGAGGGCTGGGCAATGAGTTCAGCCAAACTTAAGTTGCTTACCGACTAGACATGATGTTTTATTAACAAGGTTCAGGAGGAGCACGATCAGATAATCAATCAATTTGGCACAGGTGCAACTAGTTTGCTATCCATCCCTAACTAGCACAATACGTGTATATATATGCAGCTACCTACCCTCTACTCCTGCGACAGTTTTCCAGCATCCAGATTCATTCGACTGCCAAAAATGTCTGACACTGGAACGTCTTCCTGTCAGATAACGAGTTGGGGCTTCCATCCGCAACGACACCGGCCTCAAAGGCAATCTCCCCTTTCTGCCGGCTTCATAATTTGAAAACAATCTTCAATCCGCACTGGCAGAGCCAGAGACCCGTAGATAATTTAATCAAAAAAAGACGTATGTCGCAGTCAGGTTTTTATGATCAGGCCTTTCGATACTCCTCCTTTAAAATTGTTAGAATCAAGCCCTCGGAGTGGCTACAGTGGCTACCAGAAATTTTTCGGAAAAAAACAACAATGGAGAATCTATCTAATCAGCATCCAAATAATGCCCCGCTTTCCAGCATAAACAGCCTCATACCCCTTGAGGAATATTCTCCTCACACTACCATGATATAGATTCAAGCCATCACCCATGATCAAAAATGTAGGTCAAATTACATGGCTGGGCAGCAGCCCGTCGTTCACCACATCTAGATGCCTAATGCATTGAGTTGTTTTTTTCGCCATGTATCCTCACTGATTAGCAATTTGTGTTACTGCTAAACTGAACAGGTGTGTACCCACAAAGTGGTCGGTGAGTGTGGTATATTATAATTTGGTATATGTATATTTATATATATATATATATTTAGTATAATCTATATATATATAGATATATATATGATATATATATATACCTGGAACACCAGGCATTACCTAACCCCACCCCCAATGGACACCGCACCGCCCCATTCACAATACAGGGAACAAAGGGTGAGGAGTGTGCCCAGGGCTGTTAACCCAAGGAGGGCTGCAGGCCCAGATATGTGACGGAAGGTTGCTCACGCAGACTCAGCTCTCGCGCAGTCTTTCACAAAGATTTACAAACCTGTCCACTGTCCACAGTCACCATCACCATCCTGCCTGAAGTCAGTGAAAATGTATTCAAAAAAAAAAAAACAAACATTACCGAAGAAAACAGATCATCAGTGGTCTTAATTGAACCCGCCCGGTGGTTGCACTTTACCCCCAGTTATTATGAAAGTGCATTGAGAGGTTGGTTCGCAGCAGCATCATAAGACATCCTCCCAGACACTGTCAGCCGCACATCATAATCGCATACTAGAACCAATGGGTCCCAGCAGAGAGGCCATTGTCTACTTCATCCTGCACACAGTATTGCTCCACCTGGAGGCCAAGGCAGATGTGTGAGGATGTTTTTTATGGACCACTGAAAGTGGAGACACTGAAAAAAGTGAAATAACCATGTCTTATATTTTAAGTGCATTTTTATATTGGTCTTATCAAAAATCCAATACAAAATTCAAAGAAAACATTTTTTTTTTCTTGGAAATGAATAGTAATTCAAACATTATGGCGCTTACCAGAGTGCTGATGTGTCAGAATATTACACTTCTTAACATCACTGTCTGTAGAAATTATTGTTGTGGGTTGGTTTTGTTGTTGTTTGTTTATTTTGTTTATTTTGTTGTTGGTTTTAAGTACCCTTACAGAAAATATTATATTTTAAAGACAGATATTTAAAAAGATATCAGAATAACATGAAAGGTCCTTTTGAAGTGTGTCTTTATTTATAATACTGTTAAACTCATTAGCAGTGATAAACCATATGTTTAGTATATCTAAAAATCTATTTTTCTTTCTTTCCCTTTTCCCATATCTTTCTTTCTTTTTACATTTCAACTTCCTTTTATGTGACGGTTTTCTGTATATTTTTGGCATTTTACAACTTAATTTCACCATAACAAAGCTAAATTAACTTAAGGCTTGAACACCAAACTATAAATATAATTTGAGAAAAATGAATTAAATTTGTGGGGTTCTTGGTCAAAAGTATAATTTTATTTGTAATAATATTTTTTATATGCCCAGTTTTTTTTTGACCACCAATTAACAAAATTCGAAAAAGGGAACAAATTATTTTATAACAATCGCCACAATTTAACAAAATTGAGGAAAATTATTCCTTACTTTTGTGGCCATGATTTTTTTCTTCCTCTGTATAGTATTATAAGTTCATGAGCTGTAGAATTAATATTTTTCTGACTATTCATTCTTCATTTAATTTTGAATTCATTATTCCATGGGCCTTTCGCTGAATAGGGATAAAATGTAACAAGTCAATGTAAACAACTCGCTACATATTGCGTCCCAACTATTGGGTCTATTATTGTTAACTAAACAAAATGATAAAAAGTTTTCATTACATGAAATAAAATAAACATTAACAAAAACAAAAGTTAAAAAGATTTAACTTATTTTTATTTAAATAGGTGTCAGTGTATTCTCATTTTCCTTTGAAAGTTGAATTATTAAAAGTGATAAAACTAAAATAAATTAAAAACATACATACAAAAACATAACAAAATTGCTAAAAATTTTAATAAAATGAAATATGACAACATAAAATATGCAAGTTAAAATGCATTTTCAAAATACTTAACAAAACACTGGCTCCAGGTTTTTTTTCTTCCCCCAGATTCATTTGAATATGCCCTCCCTCTCTCTCAAGTGTCAATATGAGCAGACCCTGGATTACTGTCAAGACACAGAGGAAAGCTCAGTCTCAGTGACGATACTCTGCTTCAGCATGAGGAAGGACCCTGATCCTGTCAGCTTTTTTCGCTCCTGCGTGCTGGTTCGAGTTAAAGCTCTGTGTGATGTGATCACTATAGCCTTCATGTTTCTCTCGTCTCATATTTCTAGACAACAGGCGTTTATGTTGCAGGAACTAAGTCTGTCAAACAGTATAAAGCCAGCTTTATAAACAATGGGCTACAGAAGGGTTGCTTTCCATTGAATGATTAGCTGATGTGATTGCTTTGCCATGCATCAGATAGTAAGAACTGCAAAAGGACCGGACAGCTTGAATTAGTTCTGTTAAGATGTGGTTTATGTTACAGTCCATTAGGGGTGTGTGTGAAAGGCACTTTCATTCCTCTTAATCTTTCGGGTTCATGACACAAGAACATTAGTATGCACTTTAAAAGAATTGTTTGCATTGTAAGCTCATGCCTTTAGGCACGTCTTACTCTCATATATTCTTATTATAATAAATAATAAAATAATTTGAATTAATTAATGAAGAATTGAGTCAAAAATTGCATGGCAATATTTTAATTTTGATATTAGTCATTCTTTACAATCTGCACAGATTGTGAGCTTCATTTTTCCATGATTGACATGCCAATAAGATTTAATGAGTGGTTTGCAAAACGTATCATGTCGCTCAAGCATTCTCAGACAAACATAAAACATCACCAATCACACTTGATGTATTACTGTGAACGCTGCCAGAAAATAATATCATATTTTTGGAAATGCCTAGATATTGAGTTTGGCAGTGGGTCCTAAACTTTTTGCCATCAGCAGTAACTAAATAGATTTTGACATCATTAACCTCTAATGACAACTATTTCAACTTTTAAAGGAACTTTGTGTCTTATGTTTCAGCAGCTGTGGCTGCAGATACAGTATGTGGACTCCAATGGCCTGTCAATGTGGACTATAAACCGTGGTGCTATCATTCCATGATCAAATTAATGTCAGTTTTTAGTTAAACATCCCCAGAGGTGGGACGAAGTACACGACTCCATTATTTGAGTGAATGTACTGTACAGATACTGCTGGTCAAATAATACTCTCCCTTACAAGTGAAAGTTACAAAGACAGTACTTGCTTTTAAAAGTACTTAGGAACATTTTTATATTATTAGCATTATTGCTGTATGTAAAACTTGCAATACCTTATGCCTCTGAATCAACTTATAATACATTAACCCTACTGAATATACTGACTACGTGTATAAATTTTTATTTAACAACCGTACCCACCTCTGGCAGTGTGTGCACCCATCTACGTGTACCATTCATCCACACTTTGAACTGAGTAGACAGTGAAAATTGATGTCAATACTGAAGAAAAAAAAAAATCAAACATCTATTGTGTTTTGTTAGGAAGTCCCAAACAGGTTTCTTCTGTGGCTTTTGTATTTAATATTTTCATTTACACAATTTTTGCAAAATCATCCAATATTGTGTCTAATATATCACAATAACTTCTTATTAAATTGTTGTAAATAAATATCACATTTCAAACTGTCAGTGTTCAATAAATGCTGGGAAATCACTTGGCGTAACCCAACAAGACGTGATTACTGAAAAAAAAAGACTTTCAAAAGCTTCTATTTCGAGGAACCTGACAGAAATGTATTGGAGTGAAAGTACGACATTCACCTTTCCAAAGTAGTGAAGTTAAAGTCAATAGGTTTCCAGAAAAAATAATACTCAAGTGTAAAGCACAGAAAGTCAAAAAGGTGTACTTACTGTAAGTAGAGTAATCAAGTAAAATGTACAACGTTACTGTCTACTCTGATCATACAAATTCCACTGTAGGGGAAAACAAATTAATTAATTAAAGTTAAATCATAAATTATATTGCCTTTCACCCTGACATTACGAAATAAGGAATATTTATGCAACATCTCTTTTGGTGATAAATCAAGTATAAACAATGTACTTCTATGCGCGGTGAAAAACTATATTTAGTTAACCTGATTATGATGATAACTGAAGATACACTGAAAATTACGGGCTCCATGGCTACCATCAACCAACATTCCTCAAAACTGTTTAAATGGCTTTGTATTGTTTTCATATTGTTTTCATGAAAATTAAGTAAGAATTATGAGTGCTGCTTATTTCGCATGTGCTTCTCTATGATATGGACATGTTATGGCCAGATTCACACATTGACTAAACTTTTGTCATTTCAACTCAGTCTGTCTTGAGTGTGTGTGTGTATGGGCTGACGCGGGAGGAATACGACAGAAGCGTGCATGGATCATTGTCGATTCGTTTAGTGTATTGAGGAAGAACACCCTGGTCGGTTTCGCATACTCAATAGGCAAAGGTAGAGCTCATTCAATTCAGTCTTATTTGAATATGTATATTTCACTTTACAATGTTAAATTGCTGGATAATAATGATGATGTGAACATTTTTAGTGGTGTATGTTGTTTGTGTTTCAGGTTGAACTCGACAGGTCTTATTTATAAATTATGAAACTACATGGTCAGGGTTGTGGATATAGAGCCAAGATATCTTCTCAGTATCGATAAAATCAGGTGTTGTTTATGTAAACGGAACGGTGGGACTATGAACACGGCCCTAAAATTCTCCATGTAAGTTCTCCTTAATAACATGGTATCCACTGCATAGCCGCATTGAAATGAATTCAAATACAATGCAAGAAAGGCCTGTACTCTATATTGATATTCACTGGACTC
Organism: Cyprinus carpio; assembly: GCF_018340385.1. Taxonomy (NCBI): domain Eukaryota; kingdom Metazoa; phylum Chordata; class Actinopteri; order Cypriniformes; family Cyprinidae; genus Cyprinus; species Cyprinus carpio. Next base: position 9,113 of record NW_024872760.1, read on the forward strand.
AATTGCAGTTGACATTTGAAGCAAGAAATCAATCTAATAATGAAGTGGATACAAGACTTGGGGTTGAGATCAAAATATTGGACGTAAATGACAACGCACCAAAATTTCAAAAGTCATTCTATGAAGTGACTGTGGATGAGTCCCACATGATCCAGGTAATCCATTATAGTTTGCACTTCACTACCTTCACTACTTTTCATTCATGAAACACAACACACAAAACAGAACATTGTGTCATTATTTACTCACCCTCGTGTCAATGCAGTCCACTGTGTTATTTTTTCTACTCATACACACAAAAGTCAAAAAAAATTTTTTTATTATATAAATTGCTTACACTTTTGCAACTATCGTTACTATTAAAAAGATAGTTCACCCGAAATTCTCTTTATCCTTTACACACCCTCGTGTGGATCCAAAATACTTTGTTCATCTTCAAAACACCATTGATCACTGATCAGGCTTGGTGTTTCCCAGTAGATCATAAAAATGGTTGTACGAGATCATTTTAGACTCACGGCCTATTTCCCAAAAGCATCGTAACTTATAGTAGAACTTGAAAATCGTTTATTTATCTACAAGTGCTCTGAATCATCGTTACTCCCTAAGGTGTTTTGTAAGCATATTAGATGCACTCTTTTGTATGTGCCTTGATCATGTATTAAATGTGAATAAAAGCCTAAAATTAAACACACACTCCTTCATATAAAGTAATCAGTTCATGGTCTCTCTCCAGAACATCTGTATTTAAACTGCTCAATTCATGGAGTACTTCTAGAATGTATTTTGAAATGTCAGTGTTTTGATGTACAGTATGGACAATATCTTCATATTGGGTTCTGAACAAAAGCCTTATGGATTTTGGAATGACATTAAGAGAATTTTGTGTGGACTGTGAGGAAGATTTCAATGACTTTTAATTTTGCTCAGTTTCTCAAAATCCATTGAATGTGTGTTTTTTGAGCTTGACAGCCACTGGCACCATAAACTGTTGTTGAACAGCAAGGGCCACGTAATGATTTAAAAAATATATATATATTTATAGCATACTTTTTCCACAGGAAGCATAACCGTATACAGTTTGATAAACAGCATTAGGGTTTATAAATAATGATGACGTTGTAAGTATTGACACTTCATTTTCTAAATAATGTATCCAGGCAAAGAAGAGAGTACTGACTGTTACTGGCTTTTGATGAGGATGATTCAAGTACAAACAATGAACATTCGTTTTCACAATCAAGTCTGTCACACCAAGACTAGATAATGTTGAATGTTTATATTCAGCAGCGGAGAAAAGAATCGTAGGGACCATTCATTTAAGGGGGTGTGTTTGGACTTTGAGGTATGAACTTATTTCTTTCATTGGTATTAATGCACAATGGATACATCTGTTATTCACTTCAGATGACTCGTTTAGCTTTTCGTGCTTTATAAATATTTTTCCACCTAAGAAAAGTTTTCTGCGTAAATGATATCTTTCCAGAAGCTCAGAAAATACACAATCCCTTGTTGAAGCAAAGGACAAAGAGGAAAAGATACAGCTTCTCAAGTACCAGTACACTGATAATCAATATTTCAGGGACAATAGACAACAATCTTCCAGAGTTCTCTGGCAAAACGGGTAAGTTTCAATAGTGGACTGTCCATTATTGCTTGTGATGATATTGAATATTGGTTTTAATGGCAAGTTAGACATAGTTTTCCAGTGTGAACCACTGAAAATGTTTGACTTGTGTTTCAGGGGCCAGCGGAAGGTCAAGGAGAGAGAAGCTGGGGTTGGTGAAGTTCTGCGACTGCAAGTTACCAGACACAGATTGTCCATAGGTTCAAAACGCTTGAACGCCAAGAAAAAATCCACGAAGATAAAAATGAGATAATTCAAAAGAGAAAACAGACACTTGTTACGAATGAAGTGATTTTTAACAGTTGTTAAGGTAGGCAGTATAGTTGATGTTTGTTAGTTATATTTATCCTCTGTCTTTTTGCTGCTTGTTTTCAAAGCATATTCAACAGCCTCAGGCACGAAAAAATAACTGTGGACACGCCTCTTCAAGAGCTAATTCTGCACTGCCTTAGTAAAAACCTAAGCATCAACCTCCCGCACTCTTCTCGTGAGGCACCAAGCACCGGAAGTGAACTTAAACTGTAATTGATCATCTCGGCCACTAGAGGCTGGCTGCAAAAAGGAGTCAATCCCATTAGACCTCCATGTTAAATGTCCCAACGTTTACAGCATAGAAAAAAAACACATGTTTACAGCCTGGTTCAAAAAAATGATTTTTAGTCTTTATATAGCTAATTTTGTCCCTATGACAAACAAACAACAACATTGGTGAGAGGGATGATTTTTTTTTATAAGCTCATAAACCGTTTAAATTATATTAAGCCTTGAAAGTGGTTCTGCATAATTACGGGCATAGCCCACTTGAGTGACAGGTGGATTCGCCGCCTACTTCAAATAATGGGCTTTTGGCTTCAGCAACCAATTCCTGCCTTTTTGCCCATTTTCGATTAGCGCCGGTTAAGCGCGTAGTGATGCCGCTGCAAGATGGCGACAGTTGGCTCCGGCCTACTTAGTGCTGTCCAAAACGCTCTTTGGAAACCCTATGGGTGATGTCACAGACACTACGTCAATGTTTTTACAGTCTATGGCTAAAACCGGACAAATGCTTTTTATGGTCACGTTCCGGAGCGGGATTCTCCCCGTGATTAAAAACCTTAATGTTTTACTCTGTTCTGTTGCATAAAATATTGTATGGCTTCAGACGACCTTGATTGTAATGATTTATACTGATTTTTTTTATGGGCAGTTTGCAATAAATAGGCCTACCTGTGACTGTACTTTTATTGCCTGTTACTTTGTTCTTGTATTGTTCAGAAGTGGGTGAAGCTTTTAGGGTACTAGGGTTAGGTGCTCCAAAATTTATATAAAATGCTTTCTTATTTTTTTACAAAATGCATGCAAACCATGAACATGCGTTCTGGCTCACAAGGCAGGTGCCTCAAAGCAATGGAGTACCCTGCCACATCAAAACGTGATAACCTGATCTCATCAATGTGCATTTCACTGCACACGATTTTCTGCTTTATTTTGTGTACTATTTATAAGCTACAATAAAAATGGACTGTGGCGTGCATATGATACGGAACTGGTAGGTTTACGAGTGTGGTTTGTAGCCTGCTCGTTATATGCTACGCCACAATACATATATCATGTGTATGCCAAAAAAAAAAGTGTGCACTCATATGCCACGCAAAAACAGTGTATGATATGTCCGTGCAGGACATGTGCAATTGTGATGCATGCCAAAGTCAGTTTTTCAGGATATAAATAGCAAGTAAAATACAAAAACAAAATAGTGCTACTGATACGCATTTTTATGGAGACCAGGCTCAAAACGTGACGCTAAAGGGGGTCCTGACCAAGTGTCCAGTATGTGACAGATTTGCTCGGAATAGTATCGCTATTTTAACACTGAACAGATACAAAAACCCTCTCTAATATACATTCAATGGGATTTTTCTCTAAACTCTCTTTATTTGTGCTCATTTTAGCAAAGGGGACTACGAGGAGCAAACCAAATCAACAGCCTGTCCATCAGTGTGCAGAATGAAATTCCTTACTTTTCTCCTGTAAGATTAAAAAGAAAGTACAGACGCATGCCATGTGGGAGCTCGACCAAAATACCCCCAAACTCCTGACACACGTTCTGCAAACCTCTATATAACAGAATTCCAGTGGACCATTTATGTAGAAGATGTCAATGACCCTCTGTGTTCATACCCCTGTTAAACACGTTTGTGGTAATGGAGAACAACATAGAGTGTAGGAAAACAAGTCTTACAACCTTCACCGCTAAACGACATGGCTGGAAGCCACGTATAAACACATTTACGTCACAGAGAAGCAATATTACTGTATATGTTTCGAACTAAAAAGAAAAATTATCCCCCACAGAATAAACAAAGGTGAATTCATCTGGTGTTTTCTTTCTTCGACATCTCAGATTTTGTTAAAGGTGAAGATATTAATAAATGGATAACTATATGGTGAAAGACTGGAGAAGTATCCACAATTAAAATTCTGGATAGAGAGTCACCATTTGTGATAAACGGCACCTATACAGCAACCCTGTAATGTGTTGATGAAGGTAAGAAATCTAAATTTACTCATAAGTAATCACTGATATTATCATAATTATATAGACACTTTCCTTTTCTGTTATTTTCAAAATTAATTTCATTTGAATACATGCACATTTATGTTTGCTTTATACGAAATTGACCTGTGACTACCTAACTTATATCTTTGTTTAACTGACAATATCTAGTTTACTTGCATTAAAAAAAAAAAAAAAAAAATCTCAATTATTCTATCTACCTCATGACTCCTGATTCATGTTTTATACTCTAATGTTTGCTTCCTCCATGTCTCTGAGCGGCAGGTGTTCCTCCGCTGACAGGCACTGGAACTCATATGAGTGTTCACCCTTACTGATCAAAATGATAACGTACAAAATTCTGGAGAGGAATGCAGTCAGCATTTTACATAGATGAAAGAGCCCCAATGGCCAACATCACAGCCGGAGACATGGACCTTTCCTCCATTTGGATCGCCTTGCTACTATGAGATTTTAGAAGATTTTAAGGACAAATGGGAGGTTGAACCATCCTCTGGTAATGCACCATCTACTACTTCCTCATTCTCCAGACCACCCTACAATCTCTCTCATCATATTTTACGTGGAAAACACATCACAAAGAATAAAATAGGTTATTAACACAGTTTTATGCTGACGTCTGGCAAATACTGTCATGAAGCGTTCTTTCCAGTTACCTCCTTAATGATTTCTTTGCCTACATTAACAGCCAAGAGTTTAGAATAGTTCATTTTTTTTTTTTTTTTTTTTTTTTTAAAGTTTAAGAAAATATAAACGCCAACTTATTTTCAACCTTGTAACTAAAAGTGTTCTATGAGCTGACTCTTGTCACAGGAATTAAATTAAGCATTTACAATATATACAAAATTATATAAAATATATAAATAAAGTCATTTTAAAATGTAATCATATTTCAGCACAGTAGTACTGTATTAAAATTGATCAAATAAAAGCAGCCTGGTGAGTGTAAGAGACTATTTTTTAAAACAATTAAACTTTTAGTTGGTTCCAAACCTTTGACCCATAATATATGCTTACACTAATACTAACTCTCATTTCTATCATCGACTATTTTTCTCTTAAAGCACAACCAGTGAGTCTTGTAAAGGAACAGCTGTGGTGTGTATTCAGTCACTACACTCACCTTCCTCCCAGATGAAAATATCCGACCAGCAGGGATTTTGACTCCATCCAGAAACCTTGACGGTTCACTTGTGGACTGCTCTATCACTCCGACGCCATCAGGATGGTGCTCGCGCAGACCTCGTAGGGGGCCTGGGTGCCGCCTTGATAGTTGTTCTCGCGCAATTCTGATTCTTTCAGGTGAGATGGTGTATTTCTAATTGTTTGGCGGGACATTAAGAGACACAAATAGGTGATGAAGGATTAGCAAACTGTTTCAATCCAACATGAACGGTTGGTTAAAACACAATGGCAAAATGGCAGGACCATTGATGAAACCTGTTAGGAAACCTGTTAGTTTACACATGACATCTCTGCTTTGAATAATTTTTTATTTAATCCCTCTGTACATACTGTAGTTTTGTTTCTGCCACAAGCGTAACTTACCCGAATGTTTGTTTTTTTCTGCATTTGGTGGGAAAATCCTGGGTAATTTAATTCACTATCGATTTTAAAGAATCAGAACTTGGAAACCCAAAAATGTGAAATTATACTGACAACTTTTACTTTACCCTCAGGCCATCCCAAGCATGTTGTTTGTTCTGAACAAATCACGACACATTATCATCACTTTCTCACCAGTGGAAACCCTCTGTGCTATGTGAATGCGGGAGACTCCTCGCCATCAGAACTGTGATGGAGGGGTCAGCAGTGTTATAGATTATGGAACTCAGATTTTAGCATAAAGCAAAGGTTAAATATGTTAATGAGGGATTTGTTTCTTCCACATTACACATGCATCATCGTTTCACTTCTCAAGACGTTAACCTGATGGACTGAAGTGTATTTACGTCGTGGATTATTTGTGTATCGTTTTTATCATCAGCTGTTTAGACTCTTCAATTTCGTGACAGGCACCCAGTCACTCACAGATGGGGACCCACTGGTGAGCAAGTAATGCCAATTGCTCACATTTCTCCACTAATCTACATAAATGACAACCAAACTACAAACATCTTCAATGGGCGCTGAGTAAAATTTTCATTCAACTACTCATTAAACAACACTTCAAATGGTCGGTCAATGGATGATGGGATTTAACACATTTGTGAAAGTATCCAAGTGTTAGAAAAAATAAAAAAAAAAAAAAAACGCTCCCTCTCTTTATATTTCACAGCAATGTCGCTTCAATGAGTCCTACTGTTCTCCTGTAAGGCAGAAACTGACAGCGTAACCACAGAATCGATTTTGTGATCAGTGATGGGCCTCGCGTCATCTCATCACATCAAAATACAGAAAATCAGGAAACAGCGATCTGGCATGGTAATTGTCATCACGACAACAGGCCAGTACCTGTTCTTTCACGTGAATGTATGTTATTTTGCTCGCACTCCCTTATCACCTGTTTTTCAGGGATAACACCTTCACAGACAAGGTTTTATGTCCAAATCATTATCCCTCAAAGTAGAAGAGATAATGAACAATGCACACAGCACGTATGTTAATGTATAAAGGACGAAAATGGTATAATTTGATTGCTATGCACACACACACACACACCACCGACACACCACACCACACACACATCACACACACACACACTTGTTATTAGTGTTGCGTAACTTCATTATTGTAATATAAGAACCTACTCGTAGAAATACGACATACATAACATTGCATTATGTTAAATATATAAAAGCATGATAAGTGCTGTTATTCCTTAAGTTAATAATAACAAACCAAACCTTAGTGTCGAGTATTGATAAGTTCAGCTTCATATTTATAATCAAATACATACAACATTTGTCTTACTTGAAAAAACGTGTAATGTCAAGTCAAGTCCAAGTCAAGTCATCTTTATTTATAGCGCTTTAAACAAAAAAGATATGGTCAAAGCACTACACCGCTGAAACAACATTAATTAGCAAAAACAGTGTGTCAATAATGCAAAATGACCAGTTAAAGGCAGTTCATCATTGTAATTGCAGTGCTGTCATCTGCGCAGGCGACCCGTTTCTGTTTAAATAGTATCTGTGCCACAATACATTTGCCACATCCAATGTCATATCTTGTCTTTCATTGAATGGTGTCTTCCAGTTTAGTTATTCACCAAAAATGATTCTTCCAAAGTAAAACGGAACAAGTGTGTATAAATATGTAAAGGGAAACCCGAAGGGCCACACGACCTGTGAGTAACAATCAAACTCTTCATCGCTCCCCCCCCCTGTTGACATATTATGGGTACCATTAAGAGCATTCTGGGAAATAATATTCGGCGGTCTCATAACCAAGTTCAAAGATTTTATTATTACCATATCATATATAATGGTGTTCTGGAAATAGCTATGTATGTTGTGTTATGGATAAAATTGTTCATGGGTAAATCAAACAGAAAAAAAAATTAACTGTTTTATTTAAAGAGTGTGAAAAAGCTAGACCTTATTTCCTACATCCTTATATTGCCACAGTCTTGCATCCTGTTGGCTAGACATTTTCTAAAAATATAATTTGTTGCTTCATGATATCTCCAGGTGTACTCTGCATCAAAGGACAGAAGGGCTGGTTCACAGGAATCCCATGTTTAGTTTACAAGCGAATAGAGTTCAAACACTCAACGTACAGGGGGAGTGTTAACAGCCACAGCCAAGATTTCAAAGTGTTTGGTCCATTTCCTTTGTTTTGGTAGAACTGTTTGTGATGCTGTATGTTTTATAGAATTCCACAAGACGGATCAGCATACAGAGAAAATTTTTCAGGTAAGAATAAAGCGAGGAGTAATTATCTTGCATCATGATATGCAAACTGTTAGCACAGCCCCAGACTTTTTTCAAACACTTTGCTCTGTTCTTTTTTTTCAACCGAAAAACGCCCGTTCCCGTTTCGTGTCATTATCAAGTTCTAGAAGCAGAAGCATTAGTCTTACAACCATTCAATGCATAGCCTTACTTGAGTGAAAACAACTTGCCTCTATCATCCACCAGGTGATTTTACAATTTAACATTTACATTTTAGTCAGTTAGCAGATGCTTTTATTCAAAGAAACTTACAAATGAGGACAATCAGTAGCCATCAAAACCACAAAAAAAGCAATAATATGTAAGTGCCACGTGTGATCAAGTCTCGGTTAAACTTAAGCCGTCAGTACATGTAGACAAGGTTTTTCCTAATGATAATTAAAAAAAAAAACAACAACTTAGCGGACAGACAGACGAATAGGGAACGCCTCCCCGACTTGGAGATGTGGTTCTCGTTACAATACAAACAATACTAGCCAAAAAAAGAGGAAGAAAAACAAGTTAGAGAACCAATATATAGCCCTCGGTCAGGGTACATTACTACTCTGTCTACTCATTCTTTATTTATATTATAATACTTATATCTATGGATATATATATATATTATGTTTATTTTTTTTTGTTTTTTTTTGTTTTTTTTTTTATTTTTTGTTAATCCTATACTTTGTGACTATTTTGTAATTAAAAAGTCAATGAGCATCTAAAACTAACTTAATTTTTGAATGCCATTCCATTCTTAATACGTCTAAACACTTTATTTATTTGTGTTGTTTTGAACAATACAGGACATATTCCATTTTATAAGTTTTTGCAGAATTTATATTATTGGCGAAAGTAACTTTTGTGTGTGTCTCTAAGCATCTCGAACATTTAAAACAAATAATTAGATGCATGTTCCAATCGACATTTTTGGTTCCACTTTATTTTGATAGTCTACGTTGTCCCTCATGATATTTTACTGAACCTTTGTAAAACTACGTAACGTTTCGTAATAACTTAAACTGTCAAGTAACTCTCAGTAGATTATTAGCTTACAAGAAGGTTAGGGTTTAATAGAAATTAGCTTGACCTACATTGTCAAAGTTACCTTTATGTAGAATGTCATTGGGAGGGGGCCTCAAAATATAGTGTTAGTAATAATATGTAGAACGTCTGGTGCTAAATCACTCGATGACTTCTAGTTGAGTTGCAAAGGATAAGTCGTATGTAGCCTAGAACATCTAAACACGTGGGCCATTGAGTAAAGCACAATAGTCAAAAATCCAGATAACTAAATGAACATTTTTTGTACTCAATCACGGACTGGAACCCCCAAAAAACATTTGTTTCATAACATTTTGACATTGTTTACATTAAGATCTACTTTTAGATCAGAGCGGTTTCTTAGATAATGCCCCAGAAATTAATTTGGTTAATTGTGTTTAAAAAGTTCGATAAGACATAATATAAATAATTTTTCATGCGTAATTTTGTTTTTTCTTCTTTACCCCTTTTCCTTCAGGAAACTACTTGCCTCCCATACTAGTGAGTGAGCAACGTCGGGGTATTTTTCAAAGCGCACTGTTTACAAAGATGAAGGACAACCTGCAGCCAGTGATGCACTGGACGCCCAAATATCCATTCCATAGAGGACGACTTTCATTACCAAGAGATGCTTAAAGAATCTGGCCAGCAGGTTGGCAGGGTCGGCTCAGCAACAATGCGTCCCAGACCTGACCCTGATGATTAAGGTTGAAATTATCTCAGGAAGTGTAGCCTATAAATTAGGACCCCAACAATGCAAAACAAGGATGATTTTTACTTAACATTCTACAGTAGCCAATGATTCCCTGAAGCAAAAATACAGTGATGCAAAGAAACAAGCGAATATAGCAGAAATAGTTTTTTAGGTGCGGCTCATGGGTTTTGGCTATTTGTTTCTTTTAGTTTCTTTATGGAAGGTGTTTTTTTTTTTCACTGTGTTCAAGATGGCAATAATTTGCAGACATTTAAAATCCCCCAAATCATAGGGGTGTTCTACTTATTTTGATGAAACCCTCCTCTAAGAGAACATGGGTTGGGTGGATGGTGATAAGTAGCCGTTTTTTAGTTGCTGATATGCTGTGTTTGAAGAGAATGTATACTTTCCGACTGTGTCATGTAAACTCCTGACTTATCTGAGTGCTGTTGTTCCCCCTGGGCGTGAAACTGCTCTGTTGTGTTTAGTTGTTTTAATCCTAAACTGTCAAAAACGATGATGTGTGAAAACTCTGACTTGTTTTTTAGTGTTATTTGTACACTGGTGTGTGGGAATCGCATGAACATTTAATAAAACTCTTTGTTTCACATTCTACTGAACGCGTGACATGCTACTGGTTTGTGTGTGTGTAGTTGTGTGTGTGTGGTACTTGATAGGTTTTACTTTGACAAGTCTCTCAACCAGTTTCACGCGTTTTTTTCTTTCTCCTTTTTTAATTTATGTTCAGCCTCTAGACACGCTCTTGAAATAGTTCCCTTTTACATGACATACTTTATTGGCTTCACAAGTACAACTTTTTTATGACTGTCCGCCAACTGTTTTCACCTGTTTGCTCATAACTCTTTTAATGTTTCCAGAATTATGGTACCAGTCATCAAATAAAATAAATAAATAAATAATCATCCAATCATCAATGAGATAATATATGAGTTCTTAATCATGTATTTATTAAAGAGCATTGTTATAATGCCCAGCACATACACACATACAGTATATATATATATGTGTGTGTGTGTGTGTGTGTGTGTGTGTGTGTGTGTGTGTATACAGGTGCATCTCAAATTAGAATGTAGTAGAAAAGTTCATTTTTCCGTAATTCAACTCAAATTGTGAAAATCATGTATAATAAATTCAATGCACACAGACTGAAGTAGTTTTTAAGTCTTTGGTTCTTTTAATTGGGGATGATTTTGGCTCACATTTAACAAAAACCCCCATTCAATCTCAACAAATAGAGTATGGTGCCATGCCAATCAGCTAATCAACTCAAAACACCTGCAAAGGTTCCCTGACCCTTTAAACCCTTTAGGGCCCCAGAGGTTTTTTTCACCTAAAAAACGTTCGATTTTTGCCATCTTAATTTCAAAAGGCTATATCTGAAAATTGATAACAGATAATGTAATTATAGAAATATTACGGATGACCCAAATTATTTAGGGATTACATTTTCCCCATCTAATTTGCATATTATGACGTCCATAATGGTGGTTGGCCATCATGGATTATAGATTTTTCACCCATGAAAAGTCCCTCATGTGTAAATATAAAATGGAGACCGTTTTCTTTCCCCCCAAAATGGTCCCTCACCTTCTGTATGCTCTTATCATGATACTGAATGCTCAGGTAATAGTAAGTAGTAACAAACTGTCTGTAAATCAATTCTAATAATGGTAGAAACAACCGATGGCTGTAGGTTGGCCTTTTGCTGTAGAGATTTTCCATTTACTACATACATAAGGCACTCTGATTCCATGTATGGTGCACATATATATTTTCATTGACACACAAACCAAGTAGACAAACATGTTATTCAAAGCCACTCAGCCATGGCAAGGCACAGATCATGAATGAAGATGACGAGACAAACGAGAGACCGACAAGCCGCGCTCTCGTCGTGTGCACAGCTCAAGACTACTGTCCTTGTCATTGCGACTCAGATCCCCACCCTACCTCCACGTTGTCCCCCTATACTGTCCTATGAATACTTCGACCTCTTCTAACATAACCAATTGCATGATAGTCCCACCCCATACTGTCCTCCGCAATTTCGGGTAGGCACACGGTCAGAAGACCAAAGCGAGCGTCGGTAAAAAATCTCCGCTCGTTAACCACAACACTAACACGCCTGCTAACTTCGGCGATGAACCATCCGACACCCGGGAAAACTTGTTCCCACCACTGACACTGGGCAAAGAATATCTACATTGGGCAAAGCTTACCGTTTGTCTTGGTGTCACACGTAGGTCTTTACTTTCACTTCTTCAGTAACCACCGTCAACTTCACCTTCTGAATCAGATATATTCCCCTTCGAGAATCATGGTGCGCGAATAGACAGTCCAACATGTCATTGCGGGTAAGCGGGTAGGAGTTCGAATGAAAGTTGAACGTCCTTTGAAGCAAAATCAGCCGTTTTATTCAGTGCCGATCTTCTTGTTCGAGTAACTTCGACCGTGCGCCTATAGGTGAAATGGACCTCTCAGTTGGTTCACTAGGCTACCCAATCATGGACTACTGAAGACTGCTGATCTTAACAGTTTGTCCAGAAGGAACAAGCATTGACAACCCCTTCACAGGGAGGGTAAGCCAACAAACATCATTGCCAAAGAAGCTGGCTGTTCACAGAGTGCTGTATCCAAGGATGTTTGACAGAAAAGTGAAGTGGACGGGGAAAAAAGTGTGGAAGACAAAGATGCACAACATAACGAGAGAACCGCAGCCTTCTGCGGATTGTCAAGCCCAAATTTGATGTTCACAGAATTTGGCAGCGCACCCAGGGGTGAACTTCACAAGAATGGAACATAGGGTGTTCGGCAAAGGACATCTAAGAAGCCAACAGACCCAGACGTCGTCAAGAGATTTGGCTACAGTTGTGCTAATACCTCGTGTTTAAGCCACTCCTGAATGGCAGACTGTTACCTAGGCGTCATAAGGAGAAGGAAAGACAGTACTGACTGTTTGTCCAGTGGCTACCAACAGTCCTCTTTTCCAGATAGAGAGAAGTTTTTTGTATTTTCATTTGGAAACCAAGGTACTAGAGTCTGGAGGAAGGTGGAGAAGGCTCATAGCCACAAGTTGCTTGAGGTCCCCATTGTTACAGTGTTCCACCGTTCGGAGATGATTTGGTTTGTGCAATTCAGCTGCTGGTGTTGGTTCCATTGTGTTTGTGTGAAAACCCAAAGTCGCTGCACCTGTACCCATAAATTTGAGCACTTCATGTTCTCGGCTGCCACGTTTTTGAAGATGCAGGAATTTGGCTACCCTGCCCACAACTTGCCAAAAGCAACCAAAAGGTTGGTTAAATTGACCATTGGATTGGTTGTGCTTAACTGGCCAGCAACTCACCATACCCTGAACCTCATAGAGGAATCTACGGGTTATTGTCCAGAGGAAAATAAAACAGAGAACAAAAAGAATGCAGATGAGCTGTAAGGCCACTGTCAAGACCTGGCTTCCATACCACCTTAGCTGCCACACCTGATCACCTCAGCCACGCCGAATTGATGCATAATTAAAGCAAAAGGAGGCCCCCCACCAAGTATTGGAGTACATTACAGTAAAGAACTCCTTTCCTCAGAAGGCCAACAATTCCACTAAAATGTTTTTTTATTGGTTCTGTATGAATTATTCTATTTGTTGAGCATAGTGAATTGGTGGGTTTTTGTTAATGTGAAGAAAAGTCATCACAATTAAAAGAACCAAAGACATTAAAACCTACTTCATCCTGGTTGCATTTGAATTTAGTGTAATACCAAGTTTCCACAATTTGAGTTTGATTACTGAAATGAACTTTTTCCACAACATTCTAATTTATTGAGATGCAGCCTGTATGTGTGGGTGTATATGTTATGTGTTGTGTGTAGATTATATATAGATATATATAATATATATATATCTATTAGATATATAGATATTATAGATATATATCATACTGTAAGAAAAAAACTTGAGGAACTCAAAAGTCTTCTATTGACTTATTTAGCCCCTAAAAGAAACATTGGCCTAATGAAATGATACAATTAAATTCACACTAATTCAATTTCTCCAATTGAAAAAAATTTAATGCAAAAAAAATTTGGTTGGAGAGGGCGACAGTATATCTATATACTGTAAAAAATATGAGGTATATCAATCCGTTGACTAAAAATCTCGATAATGTACGAACAGACATTACCAGGACATTTCTGTTATTATTTACGGACATTGCCCGCTCCATTAAAACATGACAATCCTGTGACTCTTTTACATAATTTCCTTCGGTACCCCTAAACGGACACTCCAGTTATGCAAAATTTCTAACAAACATGATAGTAAAAAAAAACATAGGCCTATCTATCCTTTAGAGCAAGTAAATCAAGCCCAATTAGAAAACAAATTGAACATGTTTATTTTTACCTCATTATCTCCCTGTATAACGATTCTTACAAGCTTTTATTTTGTCTTAATTACAGGTTGAAGATTACTTAAATATTATGCATCAGTTAAATATAACAATGTGTAAAGCACCATTGAATGACTTGTAGTGTGGCAACACTTTCAAAAAAACAACTTTTTAGCTCCCCTCCCAACATGCAGTTCGCATAAAAAAGCAAACATGAATAATACTTCGTCTACAATCATGGTGGTTTGATGTCACCAAATAGTGTCTACAAGATAAACTTCACTGTGAAAGAGTAAGAGTCACATCCACTTGTCAACACATGCTGGGAAAAATTCATACAAACGACATGCGGTCTTTCTGTACCGCATTAAAGAATAGTAAGTTTTAAATATATTAATAGACAGAGATATGTGGTTATAAATACCAAAGCTTTATCGATGAAAATCCAGCATTTGAATTAGAAAAAAAGCATTCTTTTGATGGTGAGGATTCTGTCATTTCTAATGTGAGGAATTCTAGAATTTCAAGTTATAATCTACTCATAAATTAAAGCACAACTACAGTCAAGCTACCCTTTTGAAAAAAAAAAGTAACAAAAACTAGTAACAAGACTGATGCTTAAATATCAGATAATAGTTTATTCATTTAGCAATCAGAACAAATTAATATAATCTTGCATATACAACAAGGATCTCAATTAAGGATGCAACATAAACATTAATTACTACTAAATAACAATAAAACTACAAAACTCTAATTTATATAAAAACAACTGAAAACTCTAATGAACAGTAGAATTAGAATACATACTATATATTGTGGAAAAATGTTTGCAATAAATATGATTATACTTTGCAAAACAAGACATGCCTTATTCTTTGTGTTGACTGTTAAGCTCTTTTAGGTTCCTTTTGCTTGCTCTGTCTAGGTAAGGAATAAGAACAAATATTATCACATGTATTTTATTGTATTTTTGTTATTATGTTTATGATAAAAACAAAAATATCAGGTCTCAGTTGCATGCGCTCACATTTTGTCCCGCCAGCTCGTCTTTGGCCATACTGGTGCGCAGGAGTTCCTGTTTGAGCTGCAGGACTGAGGACTCCTGCACAGCCATACGCTGCTGAAGAGCATCCTGAGTGATGACAAATCACAGTCAATCAATCTAAACTTGCTTATCTAATTTGTTCTGCTTTATATCAGTCTGTGACTAATTAAATTCTTAGCAATGTGCATGTGAGGGTCTTATTTTATAGGCCCTTTTATAGAGTTTGGAGGTATACAAGACTTACTTTCACCCCCTGCAGGTTGCGAGCCTCCTGTTTGAACCTCAATAGCTCCCTCTGCCATGTAAATATAAGATCATCAACAAAAAATAACCTCTAGAGACTTTACACAATGAATATTGGCTGTTATAGAACAAACTAAATGCGGAAACGTATATTTGTTTTGGTTATAGAAAAAGGAATTGGGAATTGTCAGGGTCAGCACATAATTCAGTGAATACATCCATCAACTACACACACACACACACACACACACACACCACAACAGACAGAAATCTGTGCAAAAAGTCTTAGGGCCATTAGTATTTCATTCACACCAACAAAAAACACCAACTGTTTTTACGCCTTTATTTCTATCTTTTGCTGGTATTGTGGGTCAGCGATGAACACTTCCTTTTTGCCATTAATTGTGCCTTAATTCAGTGAAGATTTTGTTTTTGCTGTCAAGGAAGTCTGACAGCAGCCAGTGATCCACACAGAGATCTGTCTCACCCTCATCCAGTGCCCCTGTCTGGAATGACATAAAAAGAACAGAACAAAATCCATAAGAACTGTTGCCAAATGGCTCACAAGATGCTTGACAGAAAACCTACCTTCAAAGCTCAGTAACTGTGAAAAGTTTTTAGGCACTTTGTGGTAAAAATGTTGTTAACTGAGGATGCTGTTCAAAAAATGTCATAAATTTTGATTTTATCAATTAAACTTCAATTAACTAAATCCAACTCCCAGTTGGTGTCACCCACCTTTTTTGTTTAAAACCAGCTGTTTTTCTTAGGTACAACTTGCACATAGTTTTTCAGTAGCTTTTGGGCAGGTCGTTTCTTAAAGTGTCTCTGGAGACCGAATAGCCACGTTTATCTTGATCTTACTCTGGTCCGTTTGTTGACGGTCTTCTTCATGTTCATTCCAGACAAGCTGGATGAGGGGTGAGATCATTACCTCGTGTGGTTAACATCTTGCTCTGTCCGACTCCTGTGCATACAACAAAGTTCAACTGGATTTTATTACAATAAATGGCAAAAGTGAGTTCAGTTTCTAGTGTACATTAGCAATGAGAAAAACGGTATACCTGGTTATACCATGTTAAACGTTTTTTGTTCTTGGTGCAAGTGGTTGTGACACTGACATAATTACATAGTAATATAATAAATATAGAAATATAGATAATAACTAATATAAAAATTAAAAGATCTGACTTAGGCAATGATAAAAAAATATTTGTGTAAAGTAAAGCATTGATATATATTAGCATGCTTATGGCAAATTAAATCTCCCAGAAATATCTTTCATGTTTAAATTTCATTTTAAACATATGACCTAAAGACAAGTTAATCTTGTTAGTTTTGCAAGTATAATTGTTTATTATTTATTATTTTATGTATTATTTTTTTCTCTCTTGTGCAAAATAGTTTACTGAATAATTTTTTATGTAAGATATTGATATTACAGTATGGTGCATCTTGGGTGGCACAAAGAAACACAACATGTACTGTCTCGAGTTTTCAGTACTCTAAGAGTAATTCAGTGACTCCCTTATAGAGAAAGATAGGAACAATAATAATTTTGGAAACATATGAGAATCTCCTTTTTTTTCTCAAAGCTGAGTATCTTTCTTTTCCAAGCGCAGCTCAAGGAATTTTCTTGAGATTTTTTCTTACCACTATATTTTTTGTTCCTCTTTCGAGAAAATGATGTGCACTGTAATGTCAATCTACTAAAACTAAAAAAAAAATATATATATATATATATATATACATATATATAGATATATAAAGAGACTTATGTCGCAAACCTGTCCTCCATATATGATTTAACAGAAATTCAGAAAAAAAGAGAACGAACATGAATGAGGATGAACATTTAAATGCACACATACTTTAAGGATGAAACCCATTACGAGTCTATACACGAGGTCCCTTCCCCATTGTGTAGTTGCGTTCTCGGGCACCTTCATTCTGTAGTGATCCAGTCACGGATTCGTCTTGAATACTTCCAGATTTTACAGTAAAGCATAAATCTGTCAGTGCAGCTGATGACATCATGTATATATTTCTTTATAAAAGTCTCAAAACTCGAGACAGTAACACTGTTGCTTTTTCTGTGTGCACCCACAGACTGCACATACTGTAATATCTACAAACAACTGATACCTTGATAAAAGGAATCGTACTCTTATTTTGCACATAAAATAAAAAAATAAACAACTTGCAACCTAACAAGATAAACTTTTTCCTTAGTTTATATATATATATATATATATATATATATATATATATATTAATTAGTAGATAGCTCCTAATATATATCACTATGCTTTCTTTACATAAACTATTTTTTTATCATTGCCTAGTCATAACTTTTAACGTGTATATTTAGGTATTATTTATATAATATAGTTTTTATCACTAATGGGTATTCATGTCCCAGTGTCACAACCACTGCAAAGCACAAAAGTTTATATACAATTTACAGGTTTGACAGTGTTTCTCAATTGCCTAATACAACTAGAACTGTTCATGTGTGCCCATTTTCCAAAACATTCATTGTGTTACTGACAAACAAAGCCACTTTTCCTCAAAACTTTAAACACCTTTCACCTGTTTTTACCACACACCCGCTCCAATTTGCTCAGTGTTTTCTTTTCTGCAAAACTCACATAAAAAACCAAAACGCCATAATTTTGCACAGTTTAACCATTGTTCTCATTCAGAAAACATAAACACACAATATAACTAACTCAAGCACCTCAAAAAATTAACCAAATGCACAATTTATCCACGTGTGACCATTCATTAGCACAACCTCATGACAACCGCATGTTCAAAATCTAAGGAGCACCTCAAGTGATATCGTGTTTTGGAAAATGAATCCTGGTAGTGAGCGACAAAGAGGACTAGGAGCTGGAAATAAGGTGATGAGGTCAAAGGTCATTTGGTTCTGATGACATACAAAGCATGTTGAGCATGTTCTTCTGCCATGCAACTAACCAAGAGGAAAGTTTGGCCTACAGGCCAATCTACACTGTTTTAGACTTACACAATGCCTACCATATATTACAGTACTAGCAGCCAGTACTCAGATGAGAAAATTATTATTCTGTGTACCGTAAATACTGTAGCCCATGTTGTACACCCTCAACTCATTACTGTTGAAGTGTCGATTTGTAAGTCTAGTATGTACTGTTTTGTTCAATAACTGAGAGACAACTGTGTAGGAGGTGAGAAGTCTTTTGTCATACTAAAAACTGCTTTAATCAAATAAGGATAACTACCAATACGTACTACGCAGTTTGAAGCAGATGCCTGAATTATGGTGTTTCTTCTAGGCGTGTATCCAATAGATTACGGCAACGGAGAGCTTAACTCAGAACCACATGTTTATTACAGAACCAAGCTGCCCGCTGCCTAACCTGCTCATACATGCACGAGTTCCTAACGCGTCAAAGAAAACAATACAAGCTATAAACAGTTTATCTGTACACTGAACACGGATCTTAAAGTCCTTAGCTAAAGACATTTCTTCTTAATTTTACCGCAAACATCTTGTTTCCAATAAGCCGTTCAAAGTTTAAAGCCGTGCTTACTGTTTTTTCTGAATTTGCTAAAACACATTTCTTGAACACAATCACATTGGGGTTCACAAAACCGTGAATAAACCAATCTAATATGCAACTAAACTTCATTCACGAAAAACCTCTGAACTCTCTTCCGTCACCAAAAAATCCAAAAACACTCATCTAACACACCTCATTTCTACCTTGCACTCAAAATCCATAGATCTAAGCTCCTTGATAACCTTATCTCTTTCGCTCCTCAGCCTCCACTTCGTGCATGTACTCTTCTTCCTCCTCTTCCTTCTCAGATTGTTTTCTCCATCTATTGTTCGTATCATCGTTCTCAGTCATCCCTGTGTCACTTATGCACGTTGAAACTGAGCGTCTATTTTTTGTTACAGTTTGTGTTGGCACATCAGTAAGACAAGTGAACAATTTTGATCATTGTGTGCAAACCGATAGCAACTGTGCTTTCTTTTGTTTAACTTTTGCCGCTATGTTTCCGTCATCTTTTCAGCACAAATGCTCCCAGTGTGCTAAGTGTTTAGATGAATGAGAATGTGTTTTCGAGTTTTGCAAAAAGAGTGCATGAGAATTTACACATAGATCCGAACTTCCTGAAGATTGTTATAATGGTCCATCTATCCATGTCGCAGAAAGAGTGGCGTATTCGACAATTGGTTTAAGCGAGTGGAGTACTTTAATTACTGTACGATCTCTTACAGTAGTGTAATGACAGTTAACTTTATTGCTGAATTTTACTGTACCTGCTCATCCCTCTATTTATTCCGTAAACTGTGTCAGATTCATAGGCTAGCAAAGATTCCTGTTTTAAAGGCGTTTTTAGGTAACATTGTTTGAAACTCATCTCACTATTGTTCTCTAGGCAGGTGAAAATCGTGTGTGTATTTTGACATTCTTGGGTATCATCTTGTTGCCCAAAGTTTGACGTCTGATCGAAAGCACTTTGTTTTTGACTACAACCTATTTGATTTGACCTGGAAGTTTTTGCACAAGTTGGTGCATGAGTTTTTTGGAGGATGTGTTTATATTTTGTGAGAAAACATTGTGAATTGGTTTTTCAATGACTTGTGTTTTAGCGGCAATCGAGAAAAACTGTAAAAAAGCTTCTAGTTAGATTTACTGACTTTTAGATTTAAATGAGACTTTACATGAAGACTAATAGCTTCATGACATTTTTCAGTCTCATTTTCCCACTGTTATACTGGATAATTGTTATCCTTGCTTATCCACAATGGGAGTTTCAGATCCCTCATATCTTCACAGAAGGGCTACCAAGTCTGTCTTCTCTACATCATGAGGTCCATTGTAGATAATATTAAAACCATTTTTGCAAGAACTGATGTTTAGATATGTTCCATTGCTACTTCAATGCGCTTGACGGGTGTTGTAAATAGTTTGGGAAAATAATGACAAAGCCATTAAAGAGGCAACAACTGAGCCTGTGTAGTACTGTTGTTTTTACATCAGCTTATTAGCAATACAGAACAATGGTGTGAATGTGTTTCCAGGGCAAGGTGTGTCACTTTGCACTAGTTTGCACTTTAAAGAAGCCAAGTAGATAAGATATTTAGACAAACTAATATTCCAATTATATTAGTTTTGTCTAATCTCTTATTCTACTTGCTTAAAGTGACAACTTAAATAAAAATTAGAATTAAAATAATCACCTGCAGTATTTTATGATAAAATGGAATATAATTTAAAACTAAAATGAAAAAAAAAGGAGAGATTGAAGCCATTGGGAATATCTGTACTGTTATTATTTATTTTTATTATTATTATAAGTATGTTGTTGTTGTAATAACTCCCAGGATGGTATTGGTAAAAACTGCATACCGTCATGTTTTTTTTTTTTTTTGCCGAGGACCATCAAGTAGGACAGTGATCAGCCAGTGGCCAATTGTTTTGGGGTCTCTCCTTGTATTTACAGTTTAAACAATCAAATAACAATGGGCGCTATAGGACAGAGTGACCAAGTATTTTGCTCGCACCTATATAAAGATGGCTTCACCCACCCCAACTTCTTTCCTCGTCTGCTTTTCTCACATTTTTCACACAACAGTCAACTTCCAATCAAGAACTTGGCTCTGCTCTGGCGGTGCCAGATGTGGTCAAAGATCCAGTCTGATAAGAAGAAGAAAGAGTAGCTGAATGGTAAAGTGCTTGATGGGACCTCGCAACGGAGGCAGGCATACCTCCTAAGGTGTCCGCTCAACTTTTGAGCAGTAATCATTTTCTGAGTAATGAATGCTAAAAATTCAGCTTTGAATCGGCAGGTGAATAAATTTACATTTTTAAAATATAGTTCCAAATAGTAACACGTTATTTTTAAACTAGTAAAAATACTTCACCAATATTACTGCTTTGCTGTATTTTTGGACTCAAATAAAGGCAGGATGCCGGCCGTGTGAACAAAGAGAATTCTTAAAAAAAAGAAACCTTAAAAATCTTAACCTGTTTCACAAACTTTTGACTGGTATATGCATATATATATATATCATATATATATATATATATATATATATTTGTGTGTGTGTGTGTGTGTGTGTGTGTGTGCTGTTGTTTGGTGTCCCAGTCCATCCCTGAATACCACATAAAATTTTCTGTTTTTATGGATACGGTTATGGACTGTTGGTTCGGGTTAAGTTAGTGTTTGCCTGGTGTGTGTGTGTGCTGTGTGTGTGTGTGTGGTGTGTGTGTGTGTGTGTGTGTGTGTGTTGTGTGTGTGTGTGTGTTGCTGGCGTGCGTGCGTGCTGCTATGGTGCTTTGCGTGTGTGTTGTTGCAGCTCAGTTTCTTCTCCTGCCACTAGCATTGTATGTATAATTTATTGTTGGCTGTTGAAGACATTTTTACGGTTTCACTGATTGGTTTATCCAGTCAATGTATTTGTATATAACATATGCATGCGTATTAACAGATCAACACTTGGTGGGTTAAAACAATCACGTAGTTTACCACGCTGTCTAATCGGTGTACATGATATGAGGAAGTCATCCTGCCTGTTTAACATCAGGTAACTTAACCCCCTAACTGCCACAAGGCCTAACCCTTATCCCATAACAGAAACTTATGTTTTTATTCAGGGCTGGACTGGTGACGACCCACACCAAACACACACCACAAAACAGCACCCACACACACCCACACACTACCACACACACACACACATTATATATAGTATAGATTATATATAATAAAATATATTTTTATATATATCATATTATTAATATATCTGCCACTATACCAGTCAAACTTTTTGCGAACAGTAATATTTTTAATGTTTTTAAGAATTCTCTTCTAGCTCACCAATCCTGCACCTGCATTTATTTGTCCAAAAGCTACAGCAAAAGCGTAATCATTGTGAAATATTTTTACTATTTAAATAACTGTCTGTCTATTTGAATATATTTAAAAAGTGGGATTTATCCTGTGATTTCAAGCTGAATTTTTAGCATCTTACTCCTTCACATGATTACTGCTAAAATTGGCTTAATTGCTTTACGTATCATCTAACTCAGAGCGCACGCACACATTAGGATAGGTTGCCTGCCTCTGTTGCGAGTCCCCTATCAATCCTTTCCACAATCAGCTCCTCTCTTCTTTCTTCCTCTGCCTGGTCTCTTTGACCAGCCACAAATCTCAGTTCTCTCTCATACATGTTGTAATTTAATTGTTGGCGTTTAATTGTTATCACATGTTACTGTGGTATAAACATGCATGTCTATGTTAAAAAATCAACACTTGGTTAAACAACGTATTATACACTGCAAATGGTTGGAACATGATATATGGAGTCATTGACCGATTAAAAATCAGGTTGACCT
This sequence comes from Cyprinus carpio, assembly GCF_018340385.1. NCBI lineage: Eukaryota > Metazoa > Chordata > Actinopteri > Cypriniformes > Cyprinidae > Cyprinus > Cyprinus carpio. Next base: position 31,998 of record NW_024872760.1, read on the forward strand.
GCCCTCTTGTGTTGAACAGTGATTGCTTTGTCAATGTATCAAATATTGCTAGATAGAAATTGAGTGGCCATAGGCGGACATATGAGGGTTTTGTCCCCCTATATATACACTCACACCGCACTTTATTCGGTTACACCTACTTCAATTTGTCTTGGGTATAGGGCCCTAATCACCAATCACGTGGCAGCACCTCAATGCATTAGGCATCAAAATGGTGGTGAAGGACGACTTTGCTGAAGTCAAGGCACCGAAGATCAGAATTGGCTGAAGAAAGGGGATTTAAGCGTGCTTTTGAACGTAGAATGATTGTTGGTGCCGTGAGACGGGCTGTGGTATGAGTATTTCAAAAACTGTCATGATCTACTGGATTTTTTACACACACCCGCTCTAGGGTTTACAGAGAATGGGCCGAAAAAGAGAAAATATCCCGTTAGCGGCAGTTTGTGTTGAATAAAAATGACTTGTTTGATGTCAGAGTGTCAGAGAGAGAATGGGCAGACTGGTTTCGAGTTATAGAAATGCAACAGTAACCTCAAATAACCACGCTTATAACCAAGGTATGCCGAATAACCATCTCTGAACAACAACAGCCTGGTTGACCCTGAAGCAGATGGGCTCCAGCATAAAAGACCACAATGGTTGTCCGCTCCTGTCAGCTAAGAACAGGCAACGAGGCTACAATTCGTACAGGCTTCACCAAAATCGAAAATAGAATATTGAAATGTTGCCTGGGTCTGATGAGTCTTGGTTTCTGCTGCGACTATCAGATGTAGGCGGCCAGACTTTGGCGTAAAAGAAACAGACTCAACGCATGGATCCATCCCTTCCCCGTTGTCCCTCAAAGCGTCTCTCCTTAGCTTGTGGTGCGTTGTGTAAAGGGTGTGGGGGGATATTTTCTCCTTTTGGCACCTTTCGGGCCCCTTAGTAACCACACTTGAGCCATTGTTTTAAATGCCACAGTCTGCCTGAGTATTGTTACTGACATGTCTTGTCTCCTTTATGACTAGTGGGCTTACCTTCTCTTTCGCTACTATGCGCTACTGTGCCAGCATCGATAGGCAGCCCTCGTCACTATGACTAAGATCATCTCGACCTGGTTTCTGTAAACATGTGACAATTGAATTCCAAGTTACTCTCCATTCCTCGACACAGTCACCCAGCTCTCATGCCATAGAGCATACTTTCATATGGGATGTTTTGTCTGGAACAGTAGACTTCGCATCATCTGTGAACGTCATTGCAGTTGGAGGACCACCGTACAAAGTCTCAGCAACTATCATGTCAAGAGGGTGACCTACAAAATCTCTGAGAATGTTTCCACACCACCTTGGTTGACACTATGCCTCAAAGAATTAGCGCAGCGTTCGTGAAGGGCAAAAGTGGGGCTCCAAACCCCTCTGTACCTGAAGCAGGTGTACCTAATACAAGTGGCCACGTGAGATGTGTGTGTGCTCGTGTGATGTTGTGCTGTGGTGGTTGTTGTGTGTGTGTGTGGTGTGGTGAGGGTTGTGTGTGTGTGTGTGTGTGTGTGTGTGTGTGTATACAGTGTATATATATATTGTATATAACCATGTTCTTCAGTAGATGTGAAACTCCAGTAGGCTGTCATGGCTATTTATTTACTTTAAACATCGTGATATTCGTTCAGTCTTTCTCTTAATAACGATATGTTCAGTCATGACAAAAAAAATATGATACCCACTGTACACATTTTTCATGAGTGCACTATTTTATAATTACACTGTTCGCATTTTGCGCTCGGTCTGTGGCGCGCGCTTTGTTTGTCTTTTGTGGGTGGGTGGGTAACCTCTACTGAACACACGGTGATAAAAGCCATTGTGTGAACGGATATCAGGCCAATATTGTAGATATACTACTGTGCCCCGAGTCGTTTTGCTCAATATGATGTTAGTGTTTGATATGACAGAGAAAGAAGATTGACATTAGATAATTTTTTTCGTGCACCAAAATACCAAGACAAAAGATCCCCTTGTACATTTTGGCAGTATTATTTGTGTCCCCTTCAAAATTGCTCTTGAGCAATTTTATGTTTATTGTCCCCCACCCTCAACGGTTCGACTGAATAGACGCCCATGGGATTGCTAATGTTAAAGCATGATGCCTCTCTAACAGGAAATGAAATAGAAATTATTGTTTACTGTCTGCTAGACTCAACACTAACACACTGAGTGCCGGGTTTCAAGATGCCAGAATCAGAACAGGTTGTGACACTATCATATTCAATATCATGTTAGAGAAATGAAAATATCCTAATACTGATTACGTGATTATTAAGTTGGAGACATGTAGATTTAAGCGACACTGCCGCGAGCCTGGTTCTTGTGAGTTTATTTAAACAGGCGCCTGAGTCTCGTGGCCTGGGGATAGTAAGCTCCTGTCATTCCTAATTCTCATCTTCAGTTTTTGTCATCCGAGGCTACGGAAGCGCTTGACCGACGACTGGCAAGCCAAGTGAAACCGACTATTACTTCCAGGGTGGATTGGATGATTCCTTCGGATTCTCTATCTGCTTCAACAGGCGCTTTCTTTTGCACATGCGATGTGAGGCGTAGCCGCTGTTTACTGCATGAGAGGGGAGAGCATTGTCATTCGAATGTGTTTCACAGTGGATTTTGAATGTGATCAACGCTTGACATTATCTTTTAGTTGAAACAGGCCAGGTAGGGAAATAAAAATAGTCTGTTTTGTAGTTTATTGCTTATTGTATTTATTATTCTTGATTTGAACAATCGACTTAAGCTCCCGTTTGAACTTAACTATCTCACACGTGGACCTCAGTATGCAGCAACAGACCATTTTTTTTTGCCATTCACACAGAAGCATTTTGCACCTGTAAAAAGGTGGAAACCACGCGCATGAATGGAAGCTGAGCAACCCACGTTTTTCATGTCTGTGCATAGTACATAGAAGAGGGTGTTTGGGAAGTGCAAATTGTAGCGCCAAATCTCAGAGCGTTGGCAGCATTTACCAAAACTCCAAACAAAAAATCTTTCAAATATGCGTTTTGATCTTTCGCCGCATGGGTAAAAAGAAGTTTGAAATACCTGTACGCCAAGAATAATTAAGTGGGTATGATGTATGCAATATCTAATGCTCACCTGGCGACAAACCCATCCTCAAACATGACAGCGTGAGAAAACTGCATAGCAATGTGGTGTCTGCCACAAAGCTACTGCCACTGTCCCTACCTGTAAAATCTACCAAAAAGACTGCTTTAAAGCAAGCACTTTACAGATTACAGAACTGATAAACCTATATCAAGTGTCAAACCCGAATCGATAAATCAACTAATCCACTTCTCTCGTACCTCCTCTGATGCTGGACTCTAAATAGTGATCTGTGCTCATCATTGCTCATTCCAAAGCAGAACAGTTAGGCATGCTTTGCTTTTGCAATGGTAATTGAAACTGTGTAACAACGCTGTTTATCGCGTATTGCACCAACAAAATAACGCCGTGCTTCGCGCGTGGAGAATTGTGGCAGATTAGTGTGTCGTAAATATTGTAATAAGATCCATTCACCACGTCCACAGGGGGAGTGAAAACTGATGTGCTCTCGTTTTTTTCAGCTATGCTGGTTAGCAAAAAGCAAAAGGTAGTAACAAAACTTCAGCATCGTTACAACGTTTGTCCTTGTTGTTCACTTTTTCCTTGCGGTGGGGGGGGGGTTTTGTGTGTGTTTTTGTTGTTTTTGGAGAAATGCACCATGGACTGATTTTCGCATTAGACAGAAAAAAGTCAGATATGTTCATGAATATGTTACCTTTCAGACCTTTACGCTCCCTTTGAGCTTCTTTCTTAGCATCGGTTATGCCAATGTGATGGCGAGTCAGTAAGGACTGTCCCGTCAGTGTAAGTTGAGAGTAGAGCGTAGATGGGTGTCTGTATACCAAGACATACAGCGGTGTACCTAAGGCGTGCTCTCCCCTCTCCTTCATAGCGTTAATGTCATATAGACACCTCTCTTCCTAGTCTCGTCCTAACTCCTGAAGGATTGAAAACAAGATCAAGTTCCTCCAATTTACAGGTCTCTCCGCAACTACCACAGAGCGCCATTTCTGGCAATCAGAGTCAGATCATTGAGTACCTCTGCAGTTCTATGCTTCAGAAGCCACTCTAAAGGCTGCCATTGTGAAGCAGAGATCCACTGGATAGTAGATTCTATATCTCTGGCTTCCTACTCAGTTGTGCCTCTTTACAGTGTCCTTCTCAGCGTTGATGCTAGCAACGTATCTCTCTTTGTCCGCTGAGAACACAGGAATCAGTGTTCCTAGTTCGCCCAAGTTTATCAAGCTGCACGCTAGTTGACTGACTGTCGCTATCGGTCCAAAGACTTTTGACAAAATATGCGCATTTGGAGCCTGTCTTGCCTTGGCTGCTTTCCACCCACATACTTTTATTGTTTTTTTATTTCACTTTCCTGTCTGTATCTGTTTTTTTTTCATCACCGAATATGTAAGGTTTGCTCTTTGTTCAGTGCTCAGTGTTCTGGTACTGTTTGTATACGGTGCACTGTGTCATACTAGGCTTGGCTTGCTATTGTATTTCCTTCTTTTTGTTTTTCTTTAGTAAACCATGCGTTGTATCGTTGCTCAGTTGTTTCAGACATTATCTTCACATCTTTGACCTGAATGCGACAGAAAATGAACTCTCAAAATGTGTATTGGACAGGTTTGGAACGAGGACCTCCCCTAGCATTACATCAAGGTCGGGGCCTTCTATTTGGAACTGGCCACCAGTTTAGTTGGGTATGAGTACATCAGTGCATCTAGCTCGCATTTCTTAAATGGAATGGAGCTTAAGCTCTGCCCACAGACTACATGCCTGAGCAATTCGCCGTGCCTTCCAGAATACTCCGCAGATCGGAGCCCAAGTCCAGCAAACTACTGGAGCAAAGCCCTAGCTTACCCTGTACGTCCTTCCTGGAGGAGAAGCCTAAAATTCCGCTACCAGTTATTGAACTTGGCCTAAACATCTTTGTCGGGGAATTATCGTGGGATCTGCATACAGAGGAATTGTGTTAATAGCCTTGTTTTAATCATCACTGATCCTATCCAGCTCAGTATCTTTTTTCACAAATGATCTCACTCAGGCTCACGAGTCCTTTTGTCATCACCATCACTGCTTTTCCAGCACTGAATGTTCTTTTTCACTTGTCGACACGTGTGGTTTTGTTCATACAAGCCCTTCATCATCAGTAAGCCAACTTCCCGTCAGTTAGCCTCATCACCTGTCATGGCTCTTCTTTCTGAATACCAGTCGAGTTCCCTCCCCCTGGCTCCTGCATTCAGCCCCCTTCACCTTCACCAGCAGCACTTCCATGCAGCCGCTGATTCACTTTTGGGGCCCAGTCAGCAGCTTCGCCCTGGAATGTTTACATTTAGTCATTTTCAGACACTTTCATTCCATAAGCGACTAAAAATGAGGACAAGTGGAAGCAATCAAAATCAACAAAAGAGCATGATAATGCCAAGTCGTTTATACCAAGTCTCATTAGCTTTACGCAGTACACATAGGCAAGAAGTTTTTTTAATTAAATTATATAATAAATCAAAAAGAAAACAGATAAGAAAAAGAATAGAGCAGCTAGTGTTAGAGGCCTTTTCTTGGTGCTTTTGTTAATTGATAATAATAAAAAGAAACTAGAATAGTTCAAAAAATGCGACTGTCTAGTGAGTGCTCTTTTTTGGAAGAAAACAAGCAGATTAGTTAGTATTAAAGAACCAAAGATCTAACAAAGGACAATGATTTTTAGATATGTAAAGAAATAATTAGACTACGAATTGCTAGAGTTAGGGGTCAATAAAAATGAATAAATTTGACCCGTTCGCATATGCCATGATCCTCCAACTCCAGCACTCCACCTCTGCCTATCAACCATTCACTTCTGCCTGGTCCTCGTTCCCTCGCTCCATCCTGAGCTGTCCATGGGCATCCTCATCCCTCCATCTCCGCCGTGGTCTTTGTCCACGCTGCCTGCATCCCGCGGGCTTCTCTGCGGTACTGGTCGTTACTTTTCCAGTCACCCCTCCTGGCTCCAGTGGGCTCCTCCTACCTCTTGCTTCAACCCCTGTCTTGTTCTCTCTTGTCTCTTGCCTCTAGTCCTCTGACCCCCTGCTCCACCTTGGCTGCCTTTTCATCACTGTGCTTCACCTCAGCCTCCAGGACCTTCTTTGTCACTTGTCTTATCCATCTACCTGGGTCTCATTTTTAAATGCTCCCACCTCAGTCAGTCATCTCCCTTGTTTCGCGTCTACATCCCATCAGTGCTGCACCCATGTGCTCTCCCTCCCTCACTTTCTGCTGAGGTTACTTTCCCGTCGTGGCTTATCTCCTGGGTCTCTCTGAGTCTCTCAGACCATTTTCCTCCACAATGGGCTCCTACCTTCAATCAGACTATGTCCACCTTGGGCAATCGTCCTGGCTGCACTTGTGTGCTTATTGTCTCCCTGTCTCTACCACCTGCTACTTGTTTCCTATAGGACCCTTTACTCATACTTCCTGTATTCCTTAGTGAAACTTACGTCATAAGGAGCGTATTTATAATAAATTGAAAGTGCAGTACGATCCTTTGGGGCCTTAAAGAACGTGTAATGATGTTAAACATTTAGTCGTATTAAGCTTAAACATTATTACGCATTGACGCAGCCGTGACTTCGAAGTACATTTCATTAAGATTTTGGTATAATTCCCTAATTACAAATCTCATGTTAAGCAGTGGTCCATGCACATTGTCTTCCTTTATTTTCCCCAGGTTTTTTATTCTTTTTTTCTTTTTTTTTCTCTTAAATTCTATGTGAAGTGCGGCAACTAGAGGTTGTTTGGTGGGCCAAAGTGATGTTGTATTCACTCCGCCCTTTAATGTGATATTCTGAATATGAGGAAGCGAGAGGCATTTGGCATCTAACCAACTAACTGCTTCACAGATCATAAACAAATTATTAATTCACTAAAATTTGAAGACATTCGATGCAAACCCCGATAACAAGCGCATCTAGCTTATAATTTCGTTGAATATGAAACATCAGACCAATCCCTTTGTCTTAAAGTGGGGAACATATGTAGAACAAAGTGGTCGCCATTACGTTGACTCCCAACAGGTCATTGTGTTCAAAAAATTTACAAAATGAAAATAAATAAATAAACAATAAAACGATGAAGAAATATAACGCATTTTATAAAATACAAGGTATCCTGAATGAATTATGCATTTAACTGTTAAATCAACATTCCTGCAACATATCTTCTTTGTGCTCAACAGAAGAAAGAATCTCATAGTTTTGCACTTGAAGTGACACATGATTAACAAGGCCAATCGTCCGACCTAAGCTCTCGGTCCGTCTCTGCCTCTTCTGCTTTGTCGTGTTCGCTCCCCTGCCGCGGCCCGCTAAACTGCATGTCAGTGATGTCAATACTGTAAATTCACATATTTTTGGTCCATGGATGCTAAGACCTTGTTGCCCCAAAAGGTCCTTGAAGTCATATCTGACCATTATGATATTCTTTTTAAATATAAGTATTTGAAATAAGTATCATGTGTCGGCTACAACCCATGATTTTTGTTTTTTATATACTTATTATTGAGCATGCGGTAGTGTTTCATTCTTAGGGTACACCTGAAAGAAATACATTTTTTAGGACCATAAGTGTGTCAATGGCTGTAGAGGTGATTTCATATAATAATGTAAATCTGTTAACCGTTACTGTCTGAATTTCAACCTTAGATATGAATCATACAGCTTACTGTCATAAAAGGAATTAGGGTCCCTGACCAATAACGAATGAAACGCATCCAAAAACTGCGGATATAGGGGCCTCAGTAATTGTGGCCTCTTACGAAGCGTATGGAATAAAAGGACACAAGATAATCTACATCACTAGATCCCCTTCTTAGCTCGTTCTGTTCCATTCTTTCCTTTTGTGAGTGACTGACTGAAGTTTGTAAACTGCCTGCTCGTCACCACCTTGTGAAAAAAAACGGGAAATCCCCCTTTGGACCAGGAGATTGCTCTCTCTTGCGGGCTGCCTCTCTCTTGCTCTACATCTCTCATTTTGACAGATGTGTATTCCCTAATTCAATTTAAGGTTCCTAACTTTCTACTGTACAGAAGTGGAGGTCACCCTAAAGGGTTTTAAGTTATGTTTATAGTGTGGGATACTTATGAAAGCATATTAGATAGCACTAAACAAGACCAACTAACCTTGATTTATAAACACCTATAACACAGTATAGCCCCATTTCCCATTATATCGTCTTACAGTACAGCTTAGTCTCCCGCCGCTCGGACTTTTGACAAGTATACAAAAAAATCTATAGATCTTCCTGTAGACATTGGTTTTTTTTGTTGGATGCTCTAGAGACCGCATGACTATGTAGATCTATATTATTGACAACAAAAAATACTTATTAGTAACATAAGGGTGCCTTCCTCCATGCTCTGGAGTAGGGGTAGAAACTTGACAGTCCCCATAGTGACAGGAAGGAAGTTGGAATTCTCCCTTCATTTATCTTCATCTTCTTCTCTTTTTTACACAATGCTTACAACAGAAGAAAATTACACGATAAACTGCAGCACGAGAGAACACAAGTACTAACATTTTAAAATAAATTAAAATGAAAACAGAAAATATACAAATAAAATCTAATTCAAAATATCTCAATGATACTAATGTAACACTGGTCCCAGTTTCAGCCCAAGGCAGTCGGATTTGAAGGATGCGTCATCTTCTGGGGTTCCCCATGGAGCGTCATGACTCCGTCCCCCCCCCCCCTTTTTTTTTTTTTTTTTTTCTTAATGTCCATTATGCTCGAATGCCCTAGTGATCGATATGAGCAGACTGGCTTCTGTAAGCTACACAGAGGAAAAGCTCAGAGTACTCAGTGACGACTCTTGCTTTCAGCATGGTAGGACCCCAGTTGTCCTGTCAGCTTCTCCTGCTGCCTGTGTTGAGTTTAAAGCTCTGTGTGATGTGATTACACCTAGAGCCTCATTGTTTCTCGTCTCATATTTCTAGACAACAGGCGTTTATGTTGGCAGGAAGTTAGTCTTGCCACACAAGTAGCCAGCTTTATTGAACAAAATGACGGCATACACAGATTTTTTGATTTTGATTGAGTGATTTTTTGATTTTAACTTGATTGTTATATGTAAGAAGGGATTGTTTGTTTTTGATTTTATGATTAAAATGTAGTTCTGCTGAATTGGATTTATGTAACAAAGGTGAAATACTGTGTAACAAATGAAGTCTGATCATTGTTAGTTAAATTACATTATCTAATGGGACATGTATTCTGATAATGGTGTAACCAATTAATAATATGTTTTCAATACAAACAAATGAAGGGACCCTTTCACCCTGACTATTAAGAAAAAGAGAAACCCTTTATGTAAACGTTCATCTGGTGACATAAAGACATTCAATAGTAAACTTTTATTTGATGTAACTTCTATGCAGTTAATTATCTTACTGTGATAATACATGGAATTAAGATGGCTCTGAAAATGTAGTTCAATAAACAGCATAGAAACGGTCATAGTTTTGACCCTAAAACAATAAGGGGGGAAAAATAGATTTTTTTTTTTTTTTTTATTTCTCTTTTTTTTTTTGTGCATAAACTAAAATGAGAGCCTGCATTTGGAAACATTTTAAAGAGCCGTATGTAGAATTGTGGCCTCTAACCTTTACTGCAATCACTATAAAAATACTGTAGAGCGGTGTATCCCCTCCCCTACCCCCTGATCGAGGTTGCCAGATGCGAACAGTGTACACAGAAGTTAATTATGTTGCTGCTTCATGAGAGATTATTTTGATAAGTAATTATGTATTAAAAAATTTACTAATTGTCATTAGTTAAAT